>NC_080800.1:44720785-45020785 GCF_028018385.1 Neofelis nebulosa
TGATGAATGGGTAAAGAAGGTCTGGCTTATATATACAATGGAATACTACTTGGCAATGAGAAAGAATGAAATCCTGCCATCTGCAGCAACGTGGATGGAACTGGAGGGTATTATGCTTAGTGAGATATGTCAGGCAGAGAAAGATACCGTATGTTTTCACTCATATGTGGATCTTGAGAAACTTAACAGAAGACCATGGGGGAGGGGAAGGGGAAAAAAGTTACAGAGAGGGAGGGAGGCAAACCATAAGAGACTCTTAAGGACTGAGAACAAACTAAGGGTAGATGGGGGGTGGGGGAGAGGGGAAAGTGGGTGATGGGCAGGGAGGAAGGCACTTGTTGGGATGAGCACTGGGTGTTGTATGGAAACCAATTTGACAATAAATTATATTAATTTTTAAATTAAAAATAATAATAAAAAATAAATTAAATAAAATAAATAACCTGGGAGGACTCAGTTGGGGAGATTACAGTTGACTTCAGATAATAATAGTGGGAGGTACTTATTTTGTTTAATTTGGGTTTTGATTTTTGATCATTCTTGGGGAGTAAAAGACAAAGAATACTTTCTGGTGACAATAACACACCTTTAAAAAATTTGGATAACCAGTAAAATTCCTGAAAGTATCTTGCCATATCTTTAAGTCATGTAACTTTCCAGAGAGGTGTGTGAGAAGAGGGATATTCTCTCACAGTTCCTTATTCAGGATATTCTTGTCCTCCCTTACACTTTGATTCATCCTTCTTACCCCATCCCAAATTTCTGGTCCACTTCGTCTCCTGGTGGGTGAAGGCAGTGTCAAGCAAGGTAATTACAGCTTTCAAGTGGCAAGCCCAGACAGTAAATGACAGATATATTGGAGGGGTTCAGATTATTATGAGCTTCACATTTACATTTTGAAACTAAACAACCTGGTGACCAATCTTATCAAGAAAGAGGAAAGGGTCTTGACTGGGATCTAGGTTCATCAGGAAGCTTTTAGAGACCTATGGAGACCCTTCTCTGGGGCCTGATCTCCTGCCCAACCTATTATCATAGAGACCTATGCCTCCAGTACTCAGATTGGATCTATATTTTCAAAAGAGGGCTCCTGTGGTAACTGCATTTTAAATAAAGCTAACTTTAGCTAACATCAGCTGCCTGGAAAAGAACACCAGCCTCCCATTAAATGAGCCACCTTTGTCGCCTGGCATGCTGCCTTGTCAAGTTCTAAATGCCACAGCCTAAGATAACTCTAGACAGCTACAAATCACATCGGTGCCAAGAGCAATGGGCTCTATTACTTTAGCAATTCGGGATCTAGATTACAAAAGACTGGAAAAGCAAAGACTCAGGGCAATGCTTAATGTGAACTAAAGCAAAGTAAATAAAAATTTAGGTTTATTATAATCTGTGATTTTTATTGTATACTTCTGCTAATTCATATTTTCAATTATTAATAATGCGCATGTGGTTTAATCACTTCTCAGCCTTTTGGCTAAGATCAAGTGTAATAATGCACATGTGGTTTAAAAATGATAACAATAATAAATTTTATTTCAAACAACGTTAAACAAATTACTTTTTCCAAGTTTTCATTCAAATTATAGTTAGTTAACATATATGGTAATATTGGTTTTAGGTATAGAATTTAGTGATTCCTCACTTACATACAACATCCAGTGCTCATCACAACAAGCGCCCTCCTTACTAACCATCACCCATTTAGCCCATGCTAAACAAATTATTTTTTAAACTTAAAATTATTTTGCCCTTATGTTACTATGTTATCTAGCATTTAATTAAAGTCATGATTCTGAATCCAGAAGTTACCAACAGTTAGAAAAAGGACCAGACAGAGAGAAGGTAGGAAATCTGCAATGAGAGTCTATGAAAAGTTACCTGGGTAGACTTAAGTCATCTCAGACACATCAGTACCTACAAGCTGCCTCAAAGCAAGTGAGGCATCTGTTGGATGAAAAAACAGAGGAAAGCTAGACATCGTATGCTTTCTTAGAACCCCCTTAACCTGGAACCCAACATCACATAGTAACTGCCACTCTTGGATTTTGGAAAAGATGTCTACATCTTTTGTTTCCTCTGGGGTGCCAGTATGCCAGTATGGGAGCTATTTCACTGCTCGCAGGAGCCTGCTATTTCATCCCTTGACTACATTGGATTTACCTCCTCTGGGGTTGGGAATATGTGGGGGAGTGGCGTGGTGAGTAATGATAGACAGTCAAAAAGGGCCAGGGGTGGCAAGGAGCAGTGAAAGAAAGAGCACAGCTGCATGGAGAGGGTAATTAGAAAGGGAATACTATGTCATCGAACCTCAGTGACTGCACATAAAATGTTGGGAGATGTGTATGTCTTAAGATATGATTCAGACCATATCTCAAACTTATTCTGGTTTCCATGGTTCTCATGTTCCTGTTGAAGTGGGCTTCATGCCCACTATACTTTGGTATAGTACAGGGTATTCAGGAGATGGTTTTAAGTGTCCCACAGAACTTACTGATACAGAGTGATTGCCAGAGAGCAAGCTGGTACAGGGTGGCCACCATAACTACTATGGAATTGTCTGTTCTGGTGGAAAAGAGCAATACTTTATGACCAAGGCATTCTGTAGAAGTCACCTAATTGGTACATCATGCTTGATATAGGAAGTTTGGCAGTCAATATTTTCTTCTAAGATCTGAGTGCCAATTCCTAACAGGCTGTCAGACAATTATTAATGTGTAGAGGTCAGTAGAATAGGGATACAGCAAACTGGGAATGGTGTTATACAGATACAGACCTAAGATAAGAACTGAGGGCCCTAGTCAGAACCTATGTTCTGGGGTAACTGATGAGGCTAGGGAAAATTAAGGCTCTGACACTAGAGCCAGTTCAAAGACATTCCAGATAAGGCTGTAGTGAATGTTTGCCACTCATTCCGCAGGCAGCAAGTGAGAGAAGTCAGTGAGTTGGTTGTCGCAGAGGGAGAGATATCCTGCATTCTGGACAGGACTTGGCAGTGGTGTTTTAGACAGTGAAATGAAGAAGGGTGTTCCTGGAGATGAGGAGACTGGTCAGGGGGCCACTATAATAAACCAAGCAAAGGAGAATGAGAAACAACACCAAATAAATGAACCAGGGTGAATTTCCATGGCCCTGGACTCAAACTGTAGTAGAGATGGATGGAGGAGGGGGCATAGAGGTAAAGGATTTTAGATTTAGTAATGAACCAGCGTTGGACACCAGGTGGAAGGGAGAAGAATGAGTATAAAATGATCCCCAGGTTTCTGGCTTGGGAGACTGGTTGGATGATGTTATCATTAATGAAATTTTAGGCACAAGAGAAAAAGAAGGAAATTTGGAGTGGGATGTGATGCAAGAGAGGAGTTAGAGAAAGAGTTCAGTAGTCTGAGAAATTCTATTGGTCTCCCAAGTGGATATTTCTAGGGGGCAATCAAATATTTAGACCCAGAGATCTGGTGATGGGGGTGGCTGGGCAAGGACCAGGTAGAAGGATAATTCATAGTGGTAGCTTAAAGTCATTGGGCATGGTTGAGTTCACAGTAAAAAAGTACAAGACTAAGGAAAAGGGAAGATTTATTGGGAGATTAGTGAAGTACAGAAGAAGTGTAGCAGGGGAAAAAAAGAGAGTGGGTGATGAGAATGGCACCTTGAGTAGCATCATTATGGATGTATCAGAACCAGCTAGTTAAAACATACCACTTGATGTGGTTTATGTACCAGACATAATCCATACACTATGATTATGTACCATAGCCTGTAGTACATCATGACAACTGTGGTGCCCAAAACAGCAGCATAGAATTTAGTGCTTCAGAAGACAAATTTTACAATTAAACAAACTGTTACAAAATGTTTGCCAGCAATTCTGAGTATATAAAGTATTATCAAGGAAAATACAGGGTGTTATGAGAGTATATAACAGTAGGGACCTGCCAAATCTGGGGGGGGGGGTACAAAATCCTTCCCTGAGAAAGTGGCATTTAGGTTGCAAAGTGAAGGATAAATAGATGTTAAGAAAGAAAAGGATAGGGAGAGAATCTTTTGCAGGAGAAAGAAATGGAGCCAGTGAAGGAAACTCAGAAAGAGTGGCCAGAAAAGTAGGAGGAGAACATGGTAAGGAAATATTAGGAAAGCAAAATGGGGAGAGAGACACTGTCAGCTCCAAATCCACAGATAATCACGTGCCCTTACCCCTTTCTATAACACCAAATAAGATCACCTCCTTCCATATGAATTTTGGTTTCAGCAGGACAACTTCTTGGTCAAGGACTTCTCTTCTGAGAAGTTTGCCAAGAATTGGGGTGTAATGGGAAATAATTTGTCTATAGAGAGGCATGAGAAATTTGGGTGATAATGGACCTGTTCTATTTCTTGATTGTGGAGGTAGGTATACTATTGTATACATTTGCCAACTCCTAGAATGAGTTGTACACAAAAAGTGAAGTTTACTGATTTAAAATTATAACTCAACTAATATAACCAATAAAAATAATATATTCTCAAGTTAAAATATGTACCTATTTGCCAAATTAATAAAATATATGCCACTTTTGAAGAAAAATAATAATAAAATGTTACTGTGAGTGAAAAAAATGGGACAAATAAATGGAAAAATATTACATGTTACTGAACTGGAAAATCCAATATTTTAAAGACACCTATCATCCCCAAAATTGGTCTATATATTCAATTCAATCCAATGAAATACTCTACATATTTTCTTCTTGTGGAAATTGATAAACCAGTTCTAAAATTTATGTAAAATTAAAATGCCCAAGAAAATGAAGATTAATTTTGATAAAGAATAAGGTGTGAAATCAGTATGGTAACAACAAAGACACATCTGTATATTAAATCCTTGATTGGGGCACCTGTGTGGCTCAGTTGGTTAAGCATACAAATCTTGGTTTCAGCTCAGGCTATGATCTCACAGTTTGTGAGATCAAGCCCCATGTTGGGCTCTCTGCTAGCATAGAGCCTGCTTGGGATACTCTCTTCCTCTCTCTCTCTCTCTCTCTCTGCCCCTCCCCTGCTTATGCTCTCTCTCTCTCTCTCTCTCTCTCTGTAAGTAAATAAAAATCATAAAAAAAATTAAAAAAGAAACCCTTGATTAATGAGAATTGCAGCATTGCAGACCATGGAAAATCTTTTTCATAGTTACTCTTGCAAAAACTGGGCCTCTCCCTTACATCTTAAATAAAAATTCACTCTGGGTGGACTTAAATTTGAAAGGAAAATCATACATCTTTTGAAATATAACATAGGATTACATATTAAATAAAGATTTCTCAGAAAAAGGCACAAAAAACAATATCCAGAGAGTAACTATTGATGTTTCACTATATTCAAACAAGGCATTTATTTTTGGCAAGAGACAGCATATACAGAATTAAGAGAAATATGAGAAAAGATACTTGAAATGCACATAACTAACAAATAATTCCCACCCAGGATATATGAAATACATCTACATAAGAAATAAAAAGGAGAGGCGACCCAGTACAAAATGGGACAAAGACTTGAGCAGCTCTTCACAAAAGAAGATATCAAATGGCCAATGCTAATAAATATATATTAGAGAGTTTTCAACCTCATTAGTAATTAGGGAAATGCAAATGTAAACCACAAGAAGAAAACTTCCTATCTGTTCAAAATGAAAATATCTGACAATACTAAGTGTTGTCACCAATGTGGAGAACCAAGAAATCCTGCCCGTCCCCCTTTTTAAATTGAGGTATAAAGAACATGCAGTGTTATATTCGTTTCAGGTGTATGATATAATGATTCGACAATTCCATACATTTCTCAGTGCTCATCAAGATAATAACTCTTATATGTTGCTGTCAGGAGTGTAAAAGCATACATTTTGAAAAATGTTTTGGCATTCTCTACTAAAGTTGAGGCTATGTATATTCTGTGACTCACTAATTTCACTTCTGGGTATGTACTCAACAGAAAAGTATGCATGTGTGCGGTAGCATACATAGACATGAAAATTAATAGAAGCATTTTTCATGATAGCCAAAAAATTGCAAACAACTCAGATTTTAATTGAAGCATAATTTACATACAATGTTATATTAGTTTTACATGTACAATGCAATGATTCAACAATTCTATATATTTCTCAGTGCTCATTAAGACAAATTCACTCTTAATCTCCTTCACCTATCTCACTCGTCCCCTCACCCATCTCCCCTCTGGAAACCACCAGTTTGTTCTCTGTATTTGAGTCTGTTTTCTATTTCTTTTATATAAAATCTAAGAAACACAGAAAAGAAAATTATATTGTTTCAGAGATGTATACATAGGAACATTAGAAAACAAAGAAAAGAATTAATTATTTAGAAAGAACAGTGAAGGGGTACCTCGGTGGCTCTGTCGGTTAAGCAGTTGACTTTGGCTTAGGTCATGATCTCATGATTCGTGAGTTCAAGCCCTGCATTGGGTTCTGTGCTAACAGCTCAGAGCCTGGAGCCTTCTTTGGATTCTGTGTCTCCCTCTCTGTCTACCACTCCCCCATTCGCACTCTCTCTCTGTCTCTCTCTCTCTTTCTCTCTCTTATAAATAAGCATCAAAAAATTTAAAAAAATAAAAAGAACAGTGGATTACTCAAGGAGTGAGGGTGAAGGGTGTGGCAAGGAAGACGCTCATGGGGACTTCAAGAATGCTGGAAACATTTTATCTCTTGACTTTGGGGGGCGCCTGGGTGGCTCAGTCGGTTAAGCGGCCGACTTCGGCTCAGGTCACTATCTTGCGGTCCGTGAGTTTGAGCCCCGCGTCAGTCTATGTGCTGACAGTTTAGAGCCTGGAGCCTGTTTCCGATTCTGTGTCTCCCTCTCTCTCTGACCCTCCCCCATTCATGCTCTGTCTCTCTCTGTCTCAAAAATAAATAAACGTTAAAAAAAATTTATCTCTTGACTTTGGTAGTAATTGACATATGTACATCATATTTATTGGAGAGAGAGAGAGAGAAAGAGAGAGAGGAAGAGGGGCAGAGAGAGGTAATCTTAAGCAAGCTCTATGCTCAGCATGGAGCCTGACATGGGGTTCAATCCCACAACCCTGGGATCATGACCTGAGCCGAAACCAAGAGTCAGATGCTCAACCAACTGAACCACCCACATGCCCCCAGATGTACATTTTTAATGCATATTTATATTTCATTAACATTTTGTATATGTGTGATATATTACAATGATAGCTTAAAGAAAAATGATGAGAAAACACAAATTTTGATGACAACATATTTGAAAATTTAAATGAATGAATACTTGGAAAATATAACTTAACAAACTTGATTCAAGAAGATATAGATATTGTGAATAGACCTACAACCATTAAAATAAATGAATGAGTAATAATTAAAATATGTCTTCCCCAAAGAATTAAAAGCAAAATAAAATACTCTAACCCAGCAAATATTAAAAGAGAAAATAATCCCAATCTTATATAAAGTCTTCTAAAAAACACATGAAAGAAGAAACATTTGCCAATTAATGTCATGTTGTAAGAATAATTTGATAGTAAATATGAAAATGGATGTATTGTAAATAACTAAAGGAGAGTAAGAGATTAATCACATTCATTAATATCATCAAGAAAATATTAGGAAACTAAATTCAACAATGTATAAACAAAGTAATGCATCAAGACCATGATTGGTCTATAAGTAGGAAATAAATTAGTGTAATTCACTATATTAACAGAATAAAACATGGAAATCATATGATGATCTCAATGCATGCAGTAAAAAATGTATTTGGTAAAAGTCAACCTGCATTCATGACAAAATTATTCAGATATTTAAGAATAGAAAGGAACTTTTTTAACCCAATAAAGGATATCTAAAAACTCCCAACAATAAACATCCTACTAAATGGTGAAATATGGAAAGTTTTTCTGTTGAGATTGAGAAATAGTTCCTCTGGGTATAGAAGAGGGGAGATGGTGGCAGACTAGGAGGACTCTAAGCTCACCTCATCCTGTGAATACAACCAGATAACTATCAAATCATCCTAAATACTTCAGAAATTGACCTGAAGACTTGTAGAATAAACTCCACTAGGTAGAGAAGGTAGAGAAGAGGCCACATAGAAGAAGGTAGGAAATGTGGAGACTTGGTTTGGGAGAGAAAGAGATCATGGCCACCATAGTGGGGAAGGAGCCACAGTCACAGAGAAGGGCAAGAGACATATTTGCACACAGGGAAGCTCATGGGGAAAATAAATCCCCATAACAATTGGCTTGTAGAGCAAGAGGGACTAATTTTGTGAGTTCTCGCAACCAGCAGGGCTTAAAGTCTGGAGTTTTAAAGGTCAGAGGGTATGGAGGCACCTGAGTGGTTCAGTCGGTTAAGCCTCCAACTTTGGCTTAGGTCATGATCTCACAGTTCATGATTTTGAGTCCCACTTCAAGCTCTGTGTTGACAGCTCAGAGCCTAGATCCTTCTTTGGATTCTATGTCTCCCTCTTTCTCTGCCCCCCCACTCGAGCTCTCTCTCTCTCTCTCTCTCTCTGTCTCTCTCTGTCTCTCTCTCTCACACACACACACACACAAATAAATAAACATTAAAGGTCAGAGGGCATGGCTGTGATAGAGCATGAAAGCATTGTGCTGCTCTTGGAGAGAAGGCAGGCAAACAACCCATGGGCATACAGCATGGAAACAGCAATCTGAAGAGCACCTTAGGCACACAGTGGGGAAGTTATTTGATCATTTGGAGCTTATCCCAGAGATACAGCATTAATGGATAGCCAGCAAGGCTATCATTCAGAATAGAAGGAGAGATAAAGAATTTTCCAAAAAACAAAAACTAAAGGAGTTCATGACCACTAAGCCAGTTCTGCAAGAACTATTAAGAGGAACTGTTTGAGTGGAAAGGACAGACCAAAAGTGACAGTATAGAGGTAGGAAACACAAAAGCAGTAAAAATGAATGTTTCTATAAAAAAAATCGGTCAAGGAACTCACAATATAAAATCATGTAAAATATAACAACATGGACCTAAACCATGGGGAGGAGAGGAGTAAAAGGGGTTCAACCATAAATGACCATCAACTCAACATAGGCCACTATATATAGAAGATGTTATATACAAAGCTAATGGTAACCATCTATCAAAAACCACTATAATTTCTTCAAAGTATAAAGAGAAAGAAATTCACATATATCACTAAAGAAAATCAGCTAACCATGAAATACATAAAGGATCAGAGAAAAACTTCAGAAATAATCAGAAAACAAGTAATAAAATGGCGATAAATATGTATTTATCAATCATTACTTTGAATGTAAATGGACTAAATACTCCAAACAAAAGACACAGGGTAACAGAATGGATTAATAAAACAAGACACATCTTTAAGCTGCCTACAGGAGGCTATTTTTGGACCTAAAGACACCTGCAGATTCAAAGCGAGGGGATGGAGACACATCTATCATGTAACTTGATGTCATAAGGAAGCTGGAGTAGCAGCACTTATATTGGACAAAGTAGACTTTAAACAAAAGACTGTAACAAGAGAAAAAGACACTATATAATAATAACGGGGACAATCCAACAAGAAGATATAATAATTGTAAATATTTATGAACCCAACATTACAGCACCCAAATACATAAAACAGTTAATACCAAACATAAAGGAACTAGTCAGTAATAATACAATAATAGTAGGGGATGTTAACACCCCACTTACATCAGTGAACAGATCATCTAAACGAAAAATCAACAAACAAACAATGGCTTTGAATGGCACACTGGAACAGATGGACTTAATGCTATCTTCAGAACATTCCATCCTAAAAGAGAAGAATATATTTTCATTTCAAGTGCACATGGAACATTCTCCAGAATAGATCACATATTAGCCCACAAAGAAAGCCTCAACAAATTCAAGAAGATCATACAATGCATCTTTTCTGACCACAATGCTATGAAGCTAGAAATTAACCACAAGAAAAAATCTGGAAAGACCAAAATACATACAGGTTAGATAACATGTTACTAAACAATGAATGGGTCAAACAGGAAATCAAATAGTCAAAAAGTACATGTAAACAAATGAAAATGAAAACACAATGGCCAAAACCTTTGGATGCAGCAAAAGTTGTTCTAAGAGGGAAATTTATAGCAATATCGGTCTACCTCAAGAAGTGAGAAAAATCTCAAATAAACAACCTAACCTTATACCTAAAGGATCTGGAAAAAGTACAACAAACAAAACCTAAAAACAGCAGAATGAAGGAAATAATAAAGATTAGTGCAGAAATAAATGATATAGGAACTAAAAACAAAAACACAATAGAACAGATCAATGAAAGCAGGAGCTGGTTGTTTGAAAAAAAAATAAAATTGATAAATCTGTAGCAGATGTATCAAGAAAAAAAGAAAGAGGACTCAAATGAATCAAATCACAAATGAGATAGGAGAAATAACAACACAATAGAAATACAATCATAAGAGAATATTATGAAAAAATGATATGCCAACAAATTGGACAACATAGAAGATTCCTTGAGACACAAACTACCAACACTGAAACATGAAGAAATATAAAATTTGATTAGACTGATTGCCAGCAAGGAGATTGAATGAGTAATAAAAAAACTCCCAACAAACAAAAGTCCAGGACCGGGTGGCTTCACAGGCTAATTCTACCAAACATTTAAAAAGAGTTAATACCTATTATCAAACTACTCCAAAAAATATGAAAGGAAGGAAAACTTCCAAATTCATTCTATGTGGCTAGCGTTACCCTGATATCAAAACCGGATAAAGACTCTACTAAAAAAAGAGAACTATAGGCCAATATGCCTGATGAACATAGATACAAAAATCTTTACCAAGATAGTAGCAAACCAAATCCAACAGCACATTAAAAAAACTACAAAATACCCCCAAGTAGCCAAAGTAATCCTGACAAAGATAAGAAAAGCTAGAGGCATCATAATTCTGAACTTTGAGTTATATTACAAAGTTGTAATCATCAAAACAGTATGGTACCCACACAAAAACAGACACATAGATCAATGGAATAGAATGCAAAACCCAGAAATCAACCCACAACTTAATGGTCAATTAATTTTTGACAAAGCAGGAAAGAATAGCCAGTGGGAAAAGGACAATATCTTTAACAAATGGTGTTTGGGAAATCGAACAGCTACATGCAAAAGAATGAAATTAGACCACTTTCTTGCACCATACAAAAAAATTTCAAACTGGATTCAAGACCTAAATGTGAGACCTGAAACCATAAAAATCCTAAAGGATAACACAGACAGTAACCTATTTGACATTGGCCATAGAAAGTTTTTTCTAGATATGGCTCTTGAGGCAAGGTAAACAAAAGCAAAAGTAAACTATTGGTATTACATCAAAACAAAAAGCTTCTGTGCAGTGAAAGAAACAATCAACAAAGGCAAAATGCAACCTATGGAATTGGAGAAGACACTTGCAAACGATATATCCAGTAAAGAATTAGCATACAAAATCTATAAAGAACTTACACAATTCAACACCCAGAAAACAAATAATCCAATTAAAAACTAGGCAGAAGATGTGAACAGACATTTCTCCAAAGAAGACAACAGACACACAAAAAGATGCCAATCATCACTCATCATCAGAAAAATGCAAATCAAAGCCTCACACTTGTCATAAGGGCTAAAATCAACACACAAGAAACAACAGGTGTTGGTGAGGATGTGGAGAAAAAGGAACATTCATGTATTGTTGGTAGAAATGCAAACTGGTGAGTCCACTGTAGAAAATAGTATGGAGGTTCTTAAAAGAGTTAAAATAGAAGTACCTTATGAACTAGCAACCCAAAAAATAGAAAAACACTAATTCAAAAGCATACATGCAGCCCTATGTTTATAGCAGCATTGTTTATAATAGCTATGATGTGGAAGCAGCCCAAGTGTCCATTGATTGATGAATAGGTAAAAAAGATGTGGTATATATACACAATGGAGTATTAATCATCCATGAAGAAGAATTAAATCTTGCCATTTGCAAAACACAGATGGAGCTAGAGTATAATGCTAAGTGAAATAAGTCAGAGAAAGACAAATACTATATGATTTCACTCATACGCAGAATTTAAGAAACAAATGAATGAAGGGAAAAAGAGATAGTGACAAATCAAGAAACAAGACTGTTAATTATTGAGAACAATCTGATTGCTACCAAAGGAGAGGGTAGTGGGGGGTGGATGAAATAGGTTAAGGGTATCAAGAGTACACTTAATTGATGAGCACTGAGTAATGCATGGAATTTTTGAATCACTACATTGTACACCTGAAGCTAATGTAACACTGTATGTTAACTGGAATTAAAAACTTAAAAAGCAAAAAAAAAAAAAACAATAAAAAGAAAATGCTTCTTGACAATTCTATTGGAGATCTTCAGTCAGTAAGGCAAGAATAATAAAAGTATAAGGATTATAAATTCAGAAACAAAACCGCCATTACTCATAGGTGACATGATTATGTACTAGAAAACTCAAATTAACCTATATATAAATTATTGTACAATTGCTACTGTAATATATATAATTTGCAGCTCCATACACCTGCAAAAGTGTAATAGAGAATTAATAAAATTAAAATATACTAAGAATAATTTCATCAGAAATATAATATACAGTATTAGCATGGGTCTAATCAAGACCTAGATACCACATAGCAGGTTACACAGAGTAAATTTAATATAAGTAATTATTAAACTATGATAAAAGAGTAACTATAAAGACATAAGGAAACTATATGATATCCTATGGCTGAGAGAGAGTATCCAAGGAAGGAAACACTTGGAGTGGTTCAGTCTTCCTCATGGGATAAGGTACAGTTCAGTCTTGCGGATAGCAGAGAAACAGGCTGATTTAGTCAGGCTGTAGCTGGTCTACAGTTCCTGGACAAGTAGAAGGCAGTGCAACACTCAGGAGGGCAGGCAGGGAGAAAGTAATCAGTAACTGGTAACTTGGATGTATAGTGGGTGAGCAGAGAGAGTGGGAATCCTCCAGGCAGCAAGCAGTAGGCAGGTAGGATATGAAGAGGGCTTGGAGAGGGAGCAGCAGGTCAGTGTGGACCCTCCAGGCCACAGACTAGCTTGTGCTGGTCACGTGAGAGGCCTTCGGGTACATATACATAGAAGGAATGCTTTGGGGCTAGTGAGAGGCAATTTCATGCAGGTGCAGGTTTTGGGTTTCCATGTTGAGAGGGCCACAGACATATTGCCAGAGGGAGGCTGCAAGATTGAAAGGACCCTGAGTTCTAGGCCTGTAGCTGGGGTAGAGGTTCACCAGATGGCCTCAGACCTATACTATGTACTCAGGGTGCTTACAGCTAAAAATTGAAGTCCTCTTCCTCCTTTAGTGCCCTTCTACCGCCATCTACTGATAAAGTTTAACAGTGCACTTACTTGACATGCTTAACAGAAACATATTTTTAAATCACAGAGTATATATTAAAGGATACATTTTGCGCTGAGAGGCAATAAATTGATAACTGACACAAATACCCCAAAATAAATCTATAAAAGTAAAGACTTACATGGGAAATTTATAAAACTTTATTCAGAGATACTGTTTATAAGCTGAATTGTGCCCCTGTCCCCCAATTCATATGTTGAAATCTTAGCCCCCAATACATCAGAATGTGAACTTATTTGGAAATGGGATCAGTGCAGTTGTAGTTAGTTAATATGAGGTCTTTCGGATGGACCCTTATTCAATATGACTGGAGTCCTTCTAAAAAAGGGGAAATTTGAAAAAAAGAGACAGATATATAGAGAGGAAAGATGATAGGAAGACACATAGCCAAGGAGAGAGGCCTGGAACAAATTATTCTCTTATGGCCCTCAGAAGGAACCAACCCAGCCAAAACCCTCTTTCAGACTTCCAGCATACAGAATGATGAGACAATAAATTTGTATAGTTTACAGTAGCCCTAGAAAACTAACATAGATTTTGATACCAAGAAGTAGGGTGCTGCTGTAACAAATACCTAAAAATATGGAAGTGGCTTTGGAACTGGATAATACTAACTAAAATAGGGTGAGCCCCTAATCCAATATAACTGGTGTCCTTGTGAAAAAAGGGAACATTCCTATATGGGCAGGTGTGCATACAAGGGGGATGCCATGTGAATTCCACAAGCCAAGGAAATACTAGAAGCTAGGAGAGAAGCAAGGAAAAGATTCTCTGTCACAGCCCTCAGAAGGAGCCAACTTTGCTGACACTTTGATCTTGGACTTTTAACCTCAAGAACTGTGAGACAAGACATTCCTGTTATTTAAACAACACAGTTTGTGGTACTTTGTTACTGCAGCCATAGGAAACTAATACAGAAACTAGTGATAACTTCAATAAATAGAGAAATAGACTATATCCACCGAGAAACTTAAGAGTGTAAAAATGTCAGTTCTCTATGAATTATTTTAAAAAGATTTTTAATGTTTATTTATTTTTAAGAGAGAGAGCAGGGGAGGGGCAGAGAGAGAGGGAGACACAGAACTCGAAGCAGGCTCCAGGCTCTGCACTGTCAGCACAGGGCCCGACAAGGGGCTCTAACTCATGAACTGCGAGATCATGACCTGAGCTGAAGGTGGACGTTTAACTGACTGAGCCAACCAGGTGCCCCTCTCTGAATTATTTTAAAGATTAAATGTAATCACAAATAAATTTCCAACAATCATTTGCATGATATTTGATAAGATGTTTTTAAATACTCTACAGTAATGCAGTAGGTCAAGAATGCCAAAATAGAAGAAAAATTAGAAGACTTTTGATTAGTACAGGCAGTCCTTGAATTGCACAGTAGTTAAGAGCTATGAATCTGGAGGCATACAAAGCAATTTTAATAATCAATAGGAAAAATCTTCATGGCTCTGTGAACATTCAATATGTTTGTAAAAAGTTAAGAACTCTCTTATTTTTGGTTATCTGTGTGTCAGAAGATTTAGAAAATAGCATATCTGTCATTGAAAACATTAGAAATATTGAGAATTAAAGTGTCAAGTATTTGAGAGCTCCTCTCATATGAAGGTTTTTTTTTTCTATTCATAGCATCATTATTCATAATATTCCCAAACTGGAAATAGCACAGATGCTTCTCATTATAAGAATTGGTGAATATATTCTGGATTGTTCATAGAATGGAATTTATGTGGCAATTAAAAATGAAGAAATTTACAGCTACTAGCATCAAGATAAATGAGCTTCATTAGAGTGAGCAAAATTATCAAGTCAAAAATTAGCAAGTATAATTGCTATTTAAAAAGTTTAAGAACAGGAAAACTATAGTATTTAAAAGTACAAGAGAAGGTGGTAAAAGTGTCAATAAGAACAAGGAAAGATTAGCATAAAAGTCAGGAAAGGAGTTACTTTAGGTTTGATGGAATGGGGGATGTATTTAAGAAGGGGCATACTAAAGATTCATAAATTACATGAAGTGTTCTGTAAGTTAGGTAGTGGTTACAGAAGTGTATGTTTTATAATTACTATTTAAAGTGCACACATACATTTTATATCATATATTGCATTTTATTCATACATATTTAATATTATCCTTAAATGAAGACAGACTTAGTGGAAGAGGAACACAAAAAGCATCTGGGAGGCTATAATGTTCTATTCCTTGACACAAACACACATGCATATATATATGTATATATAGTATAATATTTTTCACAATAAAAATCATCTGATATCCATATGTGTTTTTGTTGTATATTTTCCTCTACAAACCATAATAGGCTGCTAAATGTTTGAAAAACAATGCAGGATTTAGTCCAGTTAAATGTATTGGAAAATTTTCCAATATCATTTCTTCAGTTTGGGACTTTGTTGTTGTTGCTGTTCTGCTCAACAAGCTGAAATATGGCTTTGAGTCTGCAACTTTCAGAGAAGACTAGGAGGTTCAGCAAAAAGAAAACCTAGAGGAAGAAAGATGGGGATGAGATCCGGAAAGCAGAAACACAGGCAGGCATTGCCACTCACCGGGAATATATCAGCTTTTGATTAAGATCCTCTATGAAGACTGGGGTGGGAGAGCAAAGGCGGATTTAGAAATACATGGACTGCTTTGTTCTCTGTGTAGTGAGAAACTCAGTGGATGACTGCCAGGGATTCTAGAACTTACTTGTTCATCACATTTTCCTGAAGCATGATGCACAACTCCGTGGTGACATTACTACTGCCTTCCCATACAGTAAGTCTGATTTCCTAGACACTCCCAATGAGAGCTTAGTAGAAGGAATCTGTTTTTTTTTCTTTTCTTTAAGATAAAGGATCTCACCTAATTACCATAATTTTTCAGTTGATGTTCTGGGATTCCTGGAGAATTTGCCATTTAAGGGAGCAGACAATATGTTTAAAAGAGCTGAGAGTGCTGAGCCTGGCACTAAGAGGCCCACCAAAGGTTGGGAGACACTGCCAAGTCTCTGGTCATGGCCACACATCAGGAAAGACACAAAACTGATAGACATGCTGCTAGGCCATGACATTAATGCCATGGTCCCTCTTATATAATATAGGCACCTGTTAAAAATTTATATTGCAAAATGTGTGTAAAATGAGGAGTATCTCCCTCATTTTCTCCTGACCCCCAATACCACTGCAACCAGTGACTACTATTAAAATTCCAGTCTATGTTCCCTACAGCGCTAAATATTTACATGTGTAAGTATAGACACATACAAACATGCTCTTGTCATTTTCCTTATGTAGAGTTATGCTCTACCCTACACCTGAAAGAAGATCTGTGTTAGGGCCCTACCATATTAGGAACATTCAATAGTATCTCTTCAAACAAAGAGACCCTACCTATCCAAAACAGAGGCCTTCTGTGTGGCCTCTGCTCAGTTGTGGCCAGGAATGGTCTTGACTATTTTGCAGATCTCAATTCATCGCTGCACAGTGCTGAACTTGGAACTTGAAGGTAATCTCTACTCTCAACCCTAAAAAGCTCCTAATAGAACATAGTAGACTCTCCTCTTCCTCCACAGAAGATAGTCAAATCAATCACTTCACCAGTCATTGAAAAAGACATGAAAGACTTGCTTCATTCCCCACAGACCTGATATATACTGCTCTCTTATGGGAAAGCAGGAATCATTTTGGCCTGGAAGACTAACTCCTGGAAACGCTAACACCTAACCATGAAAAGACCAGGAGACATATGGGTTTGTTTTTCTCTCCCTCTGGATAGGCCTGAGAGTAGCCAAGAGAGGAAATTTATTGGCCTTGTAACCAGGTACATGATACCTGATAGCTAGTTCTCCTATTCTCCAAAGGCCTGTGAATAACCTGAGCTTTTCTGGGGTTTCTTGTTTCCATAGGACTCTGCTGGAAATGATCCTCTCTTGCAAATGGCTTGGAAAATTCAAGCCCTGAAACCTGCTGCAGGCTCAGTACTCCATCTTGGGCACCTGGGATGAAGCGACATTCAGACTCCAGCTAAGCTTCAATCACAAAAATGGATTTTACCATTTCCAAGATTATGAAAGTAAGGGGAGCAATTGAATAATCCTAAGCAAGGGAGTAACAGAGTGGGATAACATATACTGTAGTTGCAAGGCTACTGTGTGTTTGCAGAATTCGTACCCCCACAACCCAACACTAATCCATAATGAAGATCCAGGCCTCTCTACTCTGGTATATGTTAGTTCTTTATGAAATAGATTTTTTTCTCTTATTATAATTAGTACATGTGAATTTTCAAAATCGAACAAGAATGCATGTGAAAAAAAAACTAAAAATAATTGGGAATTTCTCTACTTTGAGGTGATTGTAATTAGTACTTTGTTGACTGTAACAGCAGCATTTTGGTCCCTGTCATCTTCACTCCTTGGTGTTATTTACTCTCAAGAATATGTTACATTATCTGACAAAAAAAAAAACTTTGTAGATTTAATTAAAGTTACTAATCAGTTGACCTTAAGAAGAACTGATTGTTCTGGACTTTGCTGGTAGACCTAATATAATGACATGAATCCTTAAAAGCAGAGTGGGAACAGAAAAGAAGTCAGAGACATTGGAAGCATGAGGACTCAGCAGTTCAGTGATGCTTTGAAGATGGAGATGCCATGTGAGAAGAAAAGCAGGCACTCTGAAGTTCCTGGGAGAATGACCCCGGCTGACAACTAGTAAGAAATGGGAACCTCAGTCCTGCAACCACAAGAAATTAGATTCTGCCAACAACCTGAATTAGCTTGGAAGCCAATTCTTCCTCAGAACCTCCCAAAAGGAATGAAACTCTGCCTGCACTTTAATCTCAGGTTTGTGAGACCCTAAGCATTTAAGCCATGCTGTTCCTAGACTTCCGACCATGAAAACTGGGACAATAAATGGGTTTCATTTTTTCTTTTACTTTGATTTTGTTAACTTTAATTCCAATATGGTTAACATACAGTGTTGTATTAGTTTCAGGTGTGCGATACAATGATTCAGCGGTTCTATACGTCACCCAGAGCTCATCACAACTGCACACCTTAATTCCCATCATATATTTTACTCATCCCTCATTCCCTTCCCTCTGATAACATTAGTTTGTTCTCAATAGTTAACAGTCTGTTTCATGGCTAGTCTCTCTCTCTCTCTCTCTCTCGTTCATTTTTTTTTGTTTCTTAAATTCCACAAAGGAGTGAAATTGTATGGTATTTGTCTTTCTCTGAATGACTTATTTCACTTAGCATAATACTCTCTAGCTCTATCCATGTCATTCAAGTGGTAGGATTTCATTCTTTTTCATGGATGAGTAATATTCCATTATATATATATCACTTCTATATTCGTACACACACACACACACACACTATATATATATATATATATATATATATATATATATATAACTTATTCTTTATTCATTAATCAGTTGATGGACACTTGGGCTGTTTCCATAATGCTGCTATAAACAGGGAAACATATGTCCCTTTGAATCAGTGTTTTTGTGTTTGGAGGGTAATTTTTAGTAGTGCAATTGTTGGATTATAGGGTAGTTCCATTGTAACTTTTTGAGGAACCTCTAAACTGTTTTCCACAGTGGCTGAACCATTTTGCATTCCCACCAACAGTGCAAGAGGGTTCCTTTTGCTCCACATCCTTGTCAACACTTGTTTCTTGTGTTTTTGATTTTAGCCATTCTGACAGGTATAAGGTGATATCTCACTGTGGTTTTGATTTACATTTCCCTGATGATAAGTGATGTTGAGTATCTTCTCATGTGTCTGTTGGCCATCTAGGTGCCTTCTTTGTTGAAATGTCTGTTCATATCTTCTGCCCATTTTAAATTGGATCATTTGCGGTTTTTTTGATGTTGAATTGTATAATTTCTTTATATATTTTGACTATTGACCTTTTATCAGATATGTCATTTGCAAATATCTTCTCACATTCAGTATGTTGCTTGTAGTTTTATTGATTGATAACTTCACTGTGCAAAAGCTTTTTATCTTGATGTAGTCCCAATAATTGATTTTTGCTTTTTTCCCCTTGCCTCAGAAAACATATACAGAAAAATGTTTCTCTGCCCAATGTCACAGAAATTACTGCCTGTGCTCTCTTCTAGGACTTTTATAGTTCATGTCTCACATTTAAATATATATATATATATATATAATATAATATATATATTATAAGAAATATAATATATATATATATATATATATTTTATATATATATATATATATATATATTATATATATAATAAGAAAATGTTCCATTTTCCTTCTTTTGCATGAAGCTCACCAGTTTTCCCAAGACCATCTGTTCAATAGACTGTCTTTTTCCTATTGGATACTCTTTTGGGCTTTGTCAAAGATTCATTGACCACATAATTTTGGGTTTATTTCTGGTTTCCCTATCCTGTTCTATTGATCTTTGTGTCTATTCGTGTGCCAGGACCATAGTGTTTTGATCACTACAGCCTTGTAATATAACTTGAAGTCCAGAATTGTGATGCCGCCAGCTTTCTTTTTCTTTTTCTAGATTACTTTGACAATTTGGAGTCATTTGTGGTCCCATATAAATTGTAGGGTTTTCTGGTCATACTTCTGTGAAAAATGCTGTTGGTATTTTGATAGGGATTGCATTAAATATGTAGATTGCTAAAAAAATATGTAGATTGCTTTGGGTAGTATAGACATTTTAACAATATTTGTCATTCCAATCCACGAACATGGAATGCCTTTCCATTTCTTTGTGTCTTCTTCAATTTCTTTCATCAATGTTTTATAGTTTTCAGAGTCTTTTACTGTTTTGGTTGTTTATTACTAGATATCTTACTATTTTTGGTGCAATTGTAAATGGGATTGTTTTCTTAATTTCTCTTTCTGTTGCTTCATTATTAGTGTATACAAATGCAACAGATTTCTACACATTGATTTTGTATCTTGCAATATTACTCAATTCATTTATTAGGTATAGTAGTTTTTTGATGAAGTCTTTTTGGGTTTTCTATATAGAATATTGTGTCATCTGCGGATAGTGAAAGTTTTACTTTTTAATTACCAATTTGGGAGGAGTTCCGGAAGATGGCGGCGTAGGAGGACGCTGGGCTCACCGCGCGTCCTGCTGATCACTTAGATTCCACCTACACCTGCCTAAAGAACCCAGAAAACCGCCAGAGGATTAGCAGAACGGAGTCTCCGGAGCCAAGCGCAGACGAGAGGCCCACGGAAGAGGGTAGGAAGGGCGGCGAGGCGGTGCGCGCTCCACGGACTGGCGGGAGGGAGCCGGGGCGGAGGGGAAAAAAAAAAAAAAAAAAAAAAAAAAAAAAAAATTACCAATTTGGATATCATTTATTTTTGTTGTTGTCTGTTGCTGTGGCTAGGACTTCCTGTACTATGTTGAAAAGAAGTGGTGAGAGTGGACATTCCTAATTTTTTCCTGATGTTAGGTGAAGAATATTTCAGTTTTTCCCAACTGAGTCTAATGTTCACTATGGGATTTTCATATATGGCCTTTGCTATGTTGGGGTATGCTCCCCAGGTGTCTCTCGCACCCCTCGTTCTCTCCCCTCCACAGCACCTGTGATCTATTTCCCCACTAAACCACATCTCTGCACTTCCTACATTCTTCAATGTGGCCTCTTCTCTCCCTTTAGTTGTGGAGTTTGTTCTGTCAGGCTTCAGGTCAACTTCTGGAATATTCAGGATGATTTGATAGTTACATACTTGTGTTCATAGGACAAGAGGAGCCTAGGGTCTTCCTGCTCTGGGGACATCTTCTTCCTCCCAGTACTTTTATATAAAAATGGTAAATGGTTGTTTCCAAAGTTTTTATTAGTGTAATCCTTGTATACACCTGAATAATTTTCCCTAAATAAGGTAGTAATAATTCTACTGTGCATCATCCCCAATTCATGAAAACAAGGATAGCAGAACAGCTATAACTGAAGTGGGGGCCATGAGCCTATGCTGTTGCTTACTCAGTTCTTCTTTCTTCTCAGTGTAATGAGTCTTGATCTCACCCAAAGAATCCTGAGGTTCTCTTATGAACTCTTGGGAAAGCTCTGTGTGGCAGAGACTTTCTCAGATACAGGCCTCCCCATCACATTTCTGCACAGGCATCTTCTGCATTAGGACTCTAATTTTGTGCTTGGCTTTTAAGCACTGCCAACAACACATGTGCTCCTGCATCCCTGGCATATTTCACAATACTTTTTATTCTTTCAACATCTTACCTATACCTAGCCCTCATTTCCCATATACAGGTACATAATCTGTTCTAGGCTTACTCCTCTCTGCTGCTACTGTCTTTTGTGGGATTTGTACCCCATAACACTCCTTTTAACTCCCCATTACTCTCAGAATTTTTAACAGTCCCTGGATTCTTACTCTCCCCTCTTCTATGTTTCTGCTTTCCTTCCTGGTCTAGTCCAAACTCTCCTCTGAGAAAGAGACTTCTGATACACATTTTACTTTTTTTTTTCTCAACACCTCAGAACATAGTGAATTCTATGTCTCATATGTGCTTTCCTTTCTTTTTCTTTTTCTTTTTTTTTTTGAGTGTTCTTGGTTTAAGGTCTTCCCCATGGGTGGATTTATTCCTTCAGCAATCAGACTATTCACTTGGACAGGGGCTTGCTACCTCTTTCATTTTTGCTTTCCTGACCTAATATACAATCTCCAGGAGTTGTTTTTACTATTGTCTACTTTGGATTAAACCCAGAGAATGACAAGGCAGAAGGACCTGGGAAATTTTTTTCATAAATCAGAATGAAGCCTAGTGACAGGACCTTCTAAAGATATAGCTCAATTATCCTTCAGTATGCAAGCTGAAGTGGAAATGATTAGCGCTCCTGCTTAAATGGCCAGAGAAGAATGATGTGTGACCACTGTTCACAGCACTCCTTCAGTTCCCACAGTAATTACCCTGTAAGTTATGGTTGGTTTCTTAAATACTGGGTAGATGCTGGCTCTTCCGGTCACACCTCAACCACTTATGCAGTGTCCCAGGCACTGTGCAAGGACATCAGGTACAAATAAAACTCATAGAAAACTCATGTCCCTTCCCTTCCTAGGCAGCTCACACACACACACACACACACACACACACACATTCTTTCTGTCTACATGGGATAAGGGCCAGTGGGTATTAGCTGCTGAAGAAGGTTACAAGGTGGCAACAGTGAGATAAAAAGAAAAAGAAATAGGACATGTGTTTTTCTGTAGTTCTCAGAATATGAGGACACACAGGCTGTGTTGTTATGCAGACACCAGGCTCAGTGCTCAGGAGCACCCACAAGCCCTCTGTGCTCTAAATTAGTCTGGAACTGGGGCGCCTGGGTGGCGCAGTCGGTTAAGCGTCCGACTTCAGCCAGGTCACGATCTCGCGGTCCGTGAGTTCGAGCCCCGCGTCGGGCTCTGGGCTGATGGCTCAGAGCCTGGAGCCTGTTTCCGATTCTGTGTCTCCCTCTCTCTCTGCCCCTCCCCCGTTCATGCTCTGTCTCTCTCTGTCCCCAAAATAAATAAAAAACGTTGAAAAAAAATTAAAAAAAAAATAAATTAGTCTGGAACTTCTGAAGTCTATGATGCGAATTAAGGCAGTGGTATCTTCCCCCACAAGGATACCATGTTTGGAATGATATTTCATAGAGGAGGCTGTGTGTAATATCTTCTACTTGGCTCTCATCTGTACTCAATAGAGACTAGGTACCCATACGTCTGGACAGGGAAGGTTTAGAACATGTGCGTGGTTGAGGTGAAGACTTTGTTCTAGGAAAAGCTTTCTGATGTGAGAGCTCCAAAAGGCCCAGTTTGGAGCAAAGGGCTACTTTTCTGGTGACATAACTTCAGAGTTCTTGTGCACAGCCACATAAGGCCCTTTTTCTTGACAAAGGTTAACCCTTTTGCAAGCTAATTACCAAACTATAGCCTTTGAGACCAGGTGTCCACACACTATATACTGATAATTCCATGACCTCAGATGATAAGGATAATTCTCTCTCACTAAGGCAATTTGAAAGTCCTACCTTCTACTGCTACACTATCTGTTTTTGTGGGTTCTAATATGACAGACTCTTCTTCACTTCTCCATCTCCCTCCTAGATTGAAATTGCTGAGTCATGGATAAAACACATATTCAGCTTAGCCCAACAAGTTTTTAAAGTGGTTTTTACAAATTTAGCCTCCCACCAGCAATGTATCTTCAGGTTACCTCACATTCTCCCTAACAGATATTGTGTGTGTTTCATCATTCTGGTGGTATGAGTGGTGGTTTTAATTTGCATTTCCCTGAAGATTAATGAAGTTGAGTACCTCTTCATACTAATACCACACTGTCTCAATTACAATAGCCCTGGAAAAGTCCATGACATTTGGTAGTTTGAGTTCTCCGACTTTATTCATCTTCTTCAATATTGCTTTGCCTAATCTTTATATTTTGAATTTTCATATTGATTTTAGAAACAGATGTTAATTCCACAAAAAGTCTTAGATTTTGAATACGATTGTGTTCAATCTGTAAATGTAGGGAGAATTTCTATTTTTGCAATAATGACACTTGTAATCCATGAGTATAGTATGTATCTTTGTTTGGAATACTTGATAACTGCTGGTAGTTAAACTAATCTTAATTGGTACAGAATATTCCTACAATACAAAAACAATAGCAGTATCACTGACATTTAGATGAATCATAGCCTTTGTGCATTTTTTCACTGTCTTGGGATTTGGTATTCATTTTTTAAGCACTAGTTCTAACACTTTTTATGCATCAAATTGTATGTATATGTAGATGGCTTATTAAAACACAGATATCTAAGGGTGTCTGGGTGGCTCAGTCAGTTAAGCATCCAACTTAGGCTAAGGTTATGATCTCATCGTTTGTGGGTTCTAGGCCGGCATTGGGCTCAGTGCTGACAGTGCAGATCCTGTAGCCTGTTTCAGATTCTGTGTCTCCCTCTCTCTCTGCCCCCTCTCTTGTTCTGTCTCTCTCTCTCTCTCTGTCACGCACACACACACACACACACAAATAAACATTAAAAAAATTTAATAAAAAAATAAAACACAGATGTCTAGACCCATACTCTAGAGTTTCTGATGCAGTAAGTGAGGACAGGGCCAGAGAATCTGCATTTCTAACAGGTCCTGAGGCAATGCCAGTTTTACTGATTTGGGGCCTACACTTTAAGAATCTCTGCCTTAGAGGATGTGGAGAAATGGGAACTCTCTTGCACTGTTGGTGGGAATGCAAACTGGTGCAGCAGCTCTGGAAAACAGTGTGGAGGTTCCTCAAAAAATTAAAAATATAACTACCCTATGACCTAGCAATAGCACTGCTAGGGATTTACCCAAGGGATACAGGAGTACTGATGCATAGGGGCACTTGTACCCCAATGTTTATAACAGTGCTTTCAACAATAGCCAAATTATGGAAAGAGCCTAAATGTGCATCAACTGATGAATGGATAAAGAAATTGTGGTTTATATATACAATGGAATACTACGTGGCAATGAGAAAGAATGAAATATGGCCTTTTGTAGCAACGTGGATGGAACTGGAGAGTGTTATGCTAAGTGAAATAAGTCAGTCAGAGAAGGACAGATACCATATGTTTTCACTCATATGTGGATCTTGAGAAACTTAACAGAAGACCATGAGGGAAGGGAAGGGGGAAAAATAATTAGAGAGGCAGGGAGGCAAACCACAAGAGACTCTTAAATACAGAAAACAAACTAAGGGTGGTTGGGGGCTGCGTGGGGAAGAGGGAAAACGGGTGATGGGCACTGGGTGTTGTGTGTAAGCCAATTTGATAATAAATTATATTAAAAAAAAAGAATATGTGCCTTAAAGAAAGGCAAAGGAAATACAGTGGTCCAGACCATACTGTAGGTGATGAGGGTGCAGAAAGATGTAATCATGATCTCTTTACACTAGAGTCTCTCAGGAAGGCAGGCCCACAATCAGAGGATTATAATGCATCATAGAAGTGTGCTTTGAATAATTTTTACCTGTTAACCTGGGAGCTTGGTGGGGGTCAAGGGGGAGGAGCTGTTTTTTTCTTTGGCAAATAAAAACCAAAAAAAGTAATGTTTAACTAGATTAGGAATACCTGTTGAGTAAATTTCAGGAAATTTTTAATGTGTGGCTGTGTTTATGTTGGGGACAGATGAATATTTGAGCATGAATATAAAGTGAAAAACTGTTGTGAAATATGCTTTTGTCTTCCTTTTTCATCTGCTCCTTCATGGGAATCTAAACAATTCAAAAGCATAGGAGAGTGTCAGTGATTTTTCATGACTGCCATATTTATATTGGCATTGTAAAGAAACATCATGGCTGTTTCAATACAAAATGCTATTAAAAACTGGGTCTTCATTAAGATGGAGGATAGATAGCTAAATGTTGGAGATAGTATTGTAAATTTGCGCATGTATGTGCTTTGCAGAAAAATGGCCACTTTCACTTTGATGTGGTCATTGGAGATGATGGAACACCTGAAATTTTATTTTATACCATATTAAAGCATTTCAGCTTTATTAAGCAATCTTTCCGCTTCTTTTTCACAATCAACAAAAATTTTCCTGTCCCCTGCAACACTTCAGGATGAGGGAGGGGATGCTTTGTGACTCACCATTAATCCTGCTTCCTTCATGAATGGACAGATAGATATAGGCTGGAGGTTTGCTGGACCCAGACTTGGCTGAAGACCAACATAAGTATCTTATCTTCTGGTATTTACAAATATCAAGGAGCTAATTTCTCATGGAAATGTCTTAGTTTCCAGGGTAGGATTTTTCAGAAGAGAGAAAAGCTAATGAGCAGCTATGGAGTGCTGCAAAATTACCACAGTGAGGAAATTGTTCAATTAAAGTGAGACTAAACCTGCATTTAAGTGCTTTTGTTAATTTTGTTAGTTTGTCATTGAATATTATTATCACAGAAAATTTTATGCATTTTCTGGTGAGTTGTGGATACAAACATCACACAATATAAAATCAAGCAGTTGGAAGAATGATGTTTTCTACATTTGGGTATTAGTAGTACTTTTGGAGAAATAATAACAGAATGGTTGTGGATAAGTCTGTTTCCTATTGTTGCTTTAGTTGGAAAAGATATTGAGAATTAATTTGCATAGAGTCAGAGCAAGGTGAGAGTGTGCTATTTTGGTCATTGTTCTGTTAAGTGGATGAAATTTTCAGTTTGGATGTTAAATAACTATTGGTGGTCTCTTTTATAATAATAATAATAATAACAATAACAATTATTTATAAAATAATGTATATATTATTTTTATAATAATAACAATTATTATTATTATTATTATTTTTTTATTTAGGGAATCATAGACCAGCATAGGGGAAGACCTGGATTAAACTACATAAGGATGAGAACCAAGATTAAAGATCCAAAGGAAAATGCTAAGAAGCTCTATGTGAAGAAATGAGGCAAATATAGTAAGAGGATGCTTGTAAACACAGAAATAAAAAAGGCAGAGTCTTTGCTCTCATTGAGTTTTTAGTGTATCTGTGAAAGCAGACATTAAACCAGTCATAGTGACTGGTTAAAATTGAGATTAGCATATATGGTGAAAGTACAGGGAGCTATGAGAGAATATCACAAGGTCTTGACCTAGTGTAGGAGAGCTTGTTTGAGTCAGTGGCAATTAAATTGAAAATGAAAGAGTGAATGTGGATTAGCCAAAGGAGAATGGGAACAGAAGTTGGCAGCTGTCGTTAAGGCTGAAACATGGATCTTTGGAGCCTTTGGGTCAAGAAGGAGCTGGGCCTATTGAAGCTGGAACAAAAAATTATTTCCAGTGTGATTAGAGCATAGAGGACAGTAGACAGAATGGTGATAGACAACATGAGAGAAAGGCTAGGCATGATAATTCAAAACCATATTGTACATGTTAATGGTTTGAGACTTCATCCTGAGATCAATGGGTAGGCACGAAAATACCATTGTTAGGTTTATATTGTTGGAAGATCACTCCAGCTTCTGTGTGAAGTATGGATTGGTGGAACGCAACACTGGATTCAAGAAGACCAGTTATAATGTTATAATCATTCAGGAGACAGATGATGGTGACTTGGGCAAGGGTAGTGACTGAGGAGGTGTAGAGAAGTGGACAGGGGCAAGAAATCTTTAGGAGAAATGTCTGATAAGAATTGATGTAGTAGACATATACATGTGTGTCCCAGATTCCCTTTTGAGGAAGGACTTAATGTCCAGCTGTGGGGAATATTGTCAGTAGACAGTCTCTACATATCTGCTCCTTCAGAGTCTGGATCAGCTGCAGAAAGACACCATTCCCAAGTTCACACCCTTCCCCTGGTAGCTTATATCTGATGACTGAGCAAGGCAGAGGTATAAAGGTCTGGTTATTTGGACCCAACAGGGGGAACTATGATGAGCAATATTTGTTCCAGAGCTCCCTGATGGGTTGGCCAAGGCTATGTGGAACTACACCACAGCTAAACATCCCTCTGCCCAATCCCACTTCTTTCCCCTTTTCTTTGTAGGGAATGATGCATGGTAAACATCTTGTATCTTCAACTTAATCTCACCTCTGCTTCCAATTAACCCAATCTGTGACTGTTGGAACTAGAAGTGGAGTGCTCTGATAAATAAAATGATAAGATAGGCATTTGGAGCTGGATCACTCACCACTCAGCTTACAAGAATTTCATCACTGATGTACGTGGAACACAGACAGCTTCTGGAACAAGGTGGTGGTCCAGTTATCAAAACTTCCATTGGTGATTAATTAGGAGTGTATACCAATAAGGGAATGCAGCAGTAGACATATCAGTTGTTGGGGATTTATGGATAAAATAGTAATTTTAACAATAAAAGGATTAGATAGCTATTGGTAATCACCATCAATAATCGCTAGTAAGATAATGAACAATTGAAAGTGAATAACAGGCAACTTAAAGCCAAATGTGAAAACAAGAAGGCATCTTTGAAAGAAACCTCCATCTGTTATAGTGACAGGGCAAAGAAAGCCAAGCATAACAAGCCCAGGATTTAGAGTGGCTAAACCTTAAAGACAGTTAAGTTCCAACTAAGGCATAACTGAGACCCACAGGCATAACTGAGACCCACAAGACAGGCCACCTCCTCTCCTGATCACTAGACTTATAACTAGAGTTAAGTCATAGCATAACCCATTTGGGGCATAATTTAACTTAGTTGGAAGGAAAGAGAATATATCCCAAAGAAACTGCAAAACCTAGTCTGTATATCTGAAAGGAGTTGGGGGTGTATGAATAGGACCATATCATAAGGGTGCCTGATAAGGGAGCAATAGCTTAAAATTATATAAGCAAGAGTTGACTTGGAAGTGCTCTTCTAAGATACAAAACTTAATACACTGGTAATGACAAGAGTAGATAGTGCAAACTCATTAGTAGGGTGGCTCCAAGAAACACTGGAAACATAACAGCTCATGCTAAGTAAAACTGAAATGTCATAATTGTGAGATATGATGAAGGAAAGGATTAAAGTACTCAGGGATGTGGACATGCCAGACCAGATATACTACATTTTACATTCCATGCAAAAGACCTGAGGACACACCATTTACCAAGGCCATAAAGAATACACTGTTGAGGGAAGTACTGGAATTACTAATAAGTTCAGTAGTAATTCTTCTATTGGCCATAGATAGCTGTAGGAGATTCTGTTTAAGATCTTGGCCTGTTGATAATATTCGGAATATAGGACCCTGAAACAACAGAGGCAGGGTGGCAGCTCTTAACCACCAGAATCCAAGGGTTCACATTACCATATTCCATTATAACCATAATGATAGTCAAGGTCACAAACGCATCCAGGGAGGTTTAACATATAAAGAATTATGGAGATAATTAATAGAACACGATGTTCCAATGGGAAAATAGATGAACAGCTGACAAAGATACTACTCAGCTTGTGCCAGCAGAAAAAAATCAACTATGGATAACCCAGAGGCCGAGGGCAATCACTCAAATAAGAAAGGCACAAACCTTTGTCTCATTTCAAGACCTAGGCTAGTTTTTAGATCCTTAAACCCACTGAGTAAAGAGGAGAACAAGTCTCTACATCAACATCATAAGTATGTACAGTAATGACTTTTTCAGTTCTTCTTCAAGGGACCTATGGTCATTTATTCAGATACCTGACAACCGAGGAAAGAGAAATACTCAGACATTTTAAGAACTGATGGACACAGAGTATGTGTTGACATCAATACCTGGAGATCTTCAGTGTCATTGTGGCCCCACTGTTAGAGAGTACTATCCCTCCCCACTGCTGTTCACAGTGTTGGGATGGGAGTTCCCTTTGTTACCATGTCTTGTTCTCTCTTGCTGTTCTCTTGCCATTCTCTTTGGTTGTTCAGTAGCTGTTCAGTCAGTCCTCAGTTCTTCAAGATGAATTGTTCTATTAATAGGTGTGTTCCTTGTAGGGAATTAGTTCAGTCTTTCTACATGGTCATCATGGATGGGAACCTCTAATTAATTGCTTTGACTATTTTTCTTTAATTCCTTTATTCCTTCTTCCTCTCTTATTATCTTCCTTTGTCATTTATTTTCAGTTGTATGCTTTAATTCCTTTCTCTTTATATTTTATGTAACCAATATAGTTTTTTTTCTCATAGTGGTTACCATGAGGCTTACATGAAACATATTCATAAAGTCTATTTTAAGTTGATAACAACTTACCTTCAATTGCATACAAAAACTATACTTTTCCTTCTCCTCTACCTACATTTTAAGTCATTGATGTCAAACTTTACATCTTTTTATATTTTGCATCTATTAACAAATTATTGTGCTTAGTTATTTTTAATATCGTTTTTTTAACTTTTATACTAGAGATAGAAGTGATTTACACAACACCCTTACAGTATTATTCTAAATTTGACTATATATTTACCATTACTGATGAATTTTTTTTTTTTTTTTTTTTTTTATTTTTTTATTTTTTTTTATTTTTTTTTAATTTTTTAATATATGAAATTTACTGTCAAATTGGTTTCCATACAACACCCAGTGCTCATCCCAAAAGGTGCCCTCCTCAATACCCATCACCCACCCTGCCCTCCCTCCCACCCCCCATCAACCCTCAGTTTGTTCTCAGTTTTTAACAGTCTCTTATGCTTTGGCTCTCTCCCACTCTAACCTCTTTTTTTTTTTTTTCCCTTCCCCTCCCCCATGGGTTTCTGTTACGTTTCTCAGGATCCACATAAGAGTGAAACCATATGGTATCTGTCTTTCTCTGTATGGCTTATTTCACTTAGCATCACACTCTCCAGTTCCATCCACGTTGCTACAAAAGGCCATATTTCATTCTTTCTCATTGCCACGTAGTATTCCATTGTGTATATAAACCACAATTTCTTTATCCATTCATCAGTTGATGGACATTTAGGCTCTTTCCATAATTTGGCGATTGTTGAGAGTGCTGCTATAAACATTGGGGTACAAGTGCCCCTATGCATCAGTACTCCTGTATCCCTTGGATAAATTCCTAGCAGTGCTATTGCTGGGTCATAGGGTAGGTCTATTTTTAATTTTTTGAGGAACCTCCACACTGCTTTCCAGAGCGGCTGCACCAATTTGCATTCCCACCAACAGTGCAAGAGGGTTCCCGTCTCTCCACATCCTCTCCAGCATCTATAGTCTCCTGATTTCTTCATTTTGGCCACTCTGACTGGCGTGAGGTGGTATCTGAGTGTGGTTTTGATTTGTATTTCCCTGATGAGGAGCGACGTTGAACATCTTTTCATGTGCCTGTTGGCCATCCGGATGTCTTCTTTAGAGAAGTGTCTATTCATGTTTTCTGCCCATTTCTTCACTGGGTTATTTGTTTTTCGGGTGTGGAGTTTGATGAGCTCTTTATAGATTTTGGATACTAGCCCTTTGTCCGATGTGTCATTTGCAAATATCTTTTCCCATTCCGTTGGTTGCCTTTTAGTTTTGTTGGTTGTTTCCTTTGCTGTGCAGAAGCTTTTTATCTTCATAAGGTCCCAGTAATTCACTTTTGCTTTTAATTCCCTTGCCTTTGGGGATGTGCCGAGTAAGAGATTGCTACGGCTGAGGTCAGAGAGGTCTTTTCCTGCTTTCTCCTCTAAGGTTTTGATGGTTTCCTGTCTCACATTCAGGTCCTTTATCCATTTTGAGTTTATTTTTGTGAATGGTGTGAGAAAGTGGTCTAGTTTCAACCTTCTGCATGTTGCTGTCCAGTTCTCCCAGCACCATTTGTTAAAGAGACTGTCTTTTTTCCATTGGATGTTCTTTCCTGCTTTGTCAAAAATGAGTTGGCCATACGTTTGTGGGTCTAGTTCTGGGGTTTCTATTCGATTCCATTGGTCTATGTGTCTGTTTTTATGCCAATACCATGCTGTCTTGATGATGACAGCTTTGTAGTAGAGGCTAAAGTCTGGGATTGTGATGCCTCCTGCTTTGGTCTTCTTCTTCAAAATTACTTTGGCTATTCGGGGCCTTTTGTGGTTCCATATGAATTTTAGGATTGCTTGTTCTAGTTTCGAGAAGAATGCTGGTGCAATTTTGATTGGGATTGCATTGAATGTGTAGATAGCTTTGGGTAGTATTGACATTTTGACAATATTTATTCTTCCAATCCATGAGCAGGGAATGTCTTTCCATTTCTTTATATCTTCTTCAATTACCTGCATAAGCTTTCTATAGTTTTCAGCATACAGATCTTTTACATCTTTGGTTAGATTTATTCCTAGGTATTTTATGCTTCTTGGTGCAATTGTGAATGGGATCAGTTTCTTTATTTGTCTTTCTGTTGCTTCATTGTTAGTGTATAAGAATGCAACTGATTTCTGTACATTGATTTTGTATCCTGCAACTTTGCTGAATTCATGTATCAGTTCTAGCAGACTTTTGGTGGAGTCTATCGGGTTTTCCATGTATAATATCATGTCATCTGCAAAAAGCGAAAGCTTGACTTCATCTTTGCCAATTTGGATGCCTTTGATTTCCTTTTGTTGTCTGATTGCTGATGCTAGAACTTCCAGCACTATATTAAACAGCAGCGGTGAGAGTGGGCATCCCTGTCGTGTTCCTGATCTCAGGGAAAAAGCTCTCAGTTTTTCCCCATTGAGGATGATGTTAGCTGTGGGCTTTTCATAAATGGCTTTTATGATCTTTAAGTATGTTCCTTCTATCCCGACTTTCTCAAGGGTTTTTATTAAGAAAGGGTGCTGGATTTTGTCAAAGGCCTTTTCTGCATCGATTGACAGGATCATATGGTTCTTTTCTTTTTTTTTGTTAATGTGATGTATCACGTTGATCGATTTGCGAATGTTGAACCAGCCCTGCATCCCAGGAATGAATCCCACTTGATCATGGTGAATAATTCTTTTTATATGCTGTTGAATTCGATTTGCTAGTATCTTATTGAGAATTTTTGCATCCATATTCATCAGGGATATTGGCCTGTAGTTCTCTTTTTTTACTGGGTCTCTGTCTGGTTTAGGAATCAAAGTAATACTGGCTTCATAGAATGAGTCTGGAAGTTTTCCTTCCCTCTCTATTTCTTGGAATAGCTTGAGAAGGATAGGTATTATCTCTGCTTTAAACGTCTGGTAGAACTCCCCTGGGAAGCCATCTGGTCCTGGACTCTTATTTGTTGGGAGATTTTTGATAACCGATTCAATTTCTTCGCTGGTTATAGGTCTGTTCAAGCTTTCTATTTCCTCCTGATTGAGTTTTGGAAGAGTGTGGGTGTTTAGGAATTTGTCCATTTCTTCCAGGTTGTCCAATTTGTTGGCATATAATTTTTCATAGTATTCCCTGATAATTGTTTGTATCTCTGAGGGATTGGTTGTAATAATTCCATTTTCATTCATGATTTTATCTATTTGGGTCATCTCCCTTTTCTTTTTGAGAAGCCTGGCTAGAGGTTTGTCAATTTTGTTTATTTTTTCAAAAAACCAACTCTTGGTTTCGTTGATCTGCTCTACAGTTTTTTTAGATTCTATATTGTTTATTTCTGCTCTGATCTTTATGATTTCTCTTCTTCTGCTGGGTTTAGGCTGCCTTTGCTGTTCTGCCTCTATTTCCTTTAGGTGTGCTGTTAGATTTTGTATTTGGGATTTTTCTTGTTTCTTGAGATAGGCCTGGATTGCAATGTATTTTCCTCTCAGGACTGCCTTCGCTGCGTCCCAAAGCATTTGGATTGTTGTATTTTCATTTTCGTTTGTTTCCATATATTTTTTAATTTCTTCTCTAATTGCCTGGTTGACCCACTCATTCGTTAGTAGGGTGTTCTTTAACCTCCATGCTTTTGGAGGTTTTCCAGACTTTTTCCTGTGGTTGATTTCAAGCTTCATAGCATTGTGGTCTGAAAGTATGCATGGTATAATTTCAATTCTTGTAAACTTATGAAGGGCTGTTTTGTGACCCAGTATATGATCTATCTTGGAGAATGTTCCATGTGCACTCGAGAAGAAAGTATATTCTGTTGCTTTGGGATGCAGAGTTCTAAATATATCTGTCAAGTCCATCTGATCCAATGTATCATTCAGGGCCCTTGTTTCTTTATTGACTGTGTGTCTAGATGATCTATCCATTTCTGTAAGTGGTGTGTTAAAGTCCCCTGCAATGACCACATTCTTATCAATAAGGTTGCTTATGTTTATGAGTAACTGTTTTATATATCTGGGGGCTCCGGTATTTGGGGCATAGACATTTATAATTGTTAGCTCTTCCTGATGGATAGACCCTGTAATTATTATATAATGCCCTTCTTCATCTCTTGTTACAGCCTTTAATTTAAAGTCTAGTTTGTCTGATATAAGTATGGCTACTCCAGCTTTCTTTTGGCTTCCAGTAGCATGATAAATAGTTCTCCATCCCCTCACTCTCAATCTAAAGGTGTCCTCAGACCTAAAATGAGTCTCTTGTAGACAGCAAATAGATGGGTCTTGTTTTTTTATCCATTCTGATACCCTATGTCTTTTGGTTGGCGCATTTAATCCATTTACATTCAGTGTTATTATAGAAAGATACGGGTTTAGAGTCATTGTGATGTCTGTATGTTTTATGCTTGTAGCGATGTCTCTGGTACTTTGTCTCACAGGATCCCCCTTAGGATCTCTTGTAGGGCTGGTTTCGTGGTGACAAATTCCTTCAGTTTTTGTTTGTTTGGGAAGACCTTTATCTCTCCTTCTATTCTAAATGACAGACTTGCTGGATAAAGGATTCTCGGCTGCATATTTTTTCTGTTTAGCACACTGAAGATATCGTGCCAAGCCTTTCTGGCCTGCCAAGTTTCAAAGGAGAGATCAGTCACGAGTCTTATAGGTCTCCCTTTATATGTGAGGGCATGTTTATCCCTTGCTGCTTTCAGAATTTTCTCTTTATCCTTGTATTTTGCCAGTTTCACTATGATATGTCGTGCAGAAGATCGATTCAAGTTACGTCTGAAGGGAGTTCTCTGTGCCTCTTGGATTTCAATGCCTTTTTCCTTCCCCAGTTCAGGGAAGTTCTCAGCTATAATTTCTTCAAGTACCCCTTCAGCACCTTTCCCTCTCTCTTCCTCCTCTGGAATACCAATTATGCGTATATTATTTCTTTTTAGTGTATCACTTAGTTCTCTAATTTTCCCCTCATACTCCTGGATTTTTTTATCTCTCTTTCTTTCAGCTTCCTCTTTCTCCATAACTTTATCTTCTAGTTCACCTATTCTCTCCTCTGCCTCTTCGATCCGAGCCGTCGTGGTTTCCATTTTGTTTTGCATTTCATTTAAAGCGTTTTTCAGCTCCTCGTGACTGTTCCTTAGTCCCTTGATCTCTGTGGCAAGAGATTCTCTGCTGTCCTGTATACTGTTTTCAAGCCCAGCGATTAATTTTATGACTATTATTCTAAATTCACTTTCTGTTATATTATTTAAATCCTTTTTGATCAGTTCATTAGCTGTTGTTATTTCCTGGAGATTCTTCTGAGGGGAATTCTTCCGTTTGGTCATTTTGGACAGTCCCTGGAGTGGTGAGGACCCGCAGGGCACTTCCCCCGTGCTGTGGTGTATAACTGGAGTTGGTGGGCGGGGCCGCAGTCCGACCTGATGTCTGCCCCCAGCCCACCGCTGGGGCCACAGTCAGACTGGTGTGTGCCTTCTCTTCCCCTCTCCTAGGGGCGGGATTCACTGTGGGGTGGTGGGGCCCGTCTGGTCTACTTGCACACTGCCAGGCTTGTGGTGCTGGGGAGCTGGCGTATTAGCTGGGGTGGGTAGGCAAGGTGCACGGGGGCGGGAGGGGCAGGCTTAGCTCGCTTCTCCTTAGGTGATCCACTTCAGGAGGGGCCCTGTGGCAGCGGGAGGGAGTCAGATCCGCTGCCGGAGGTTTGGCTCCGCAGAAGCACAGAGTTGGGTGTTTGCGCGGAGCGAGCAAGTTCCCTGGCAGGAACTGGTTCTCTTTGGGATTTTGGCTGGGGGATGGGCGGGGGAGATGGCGCTGGCGAGCGCCTTTGTTCCCCGCCAAGCTGAGCTCTGCCGTCCGGGGGCTCAGCAGCTCTCCCTCCCTTTGTCCTCCAGCCTTCCCGCTTTCTGAGCAGAGCTGTTAACTTCTGACCTCCCAGACGCTAAGTCGCGCTTGCTGTCGGAACACAGTCCGTCCGGCCCCTCCGCTTTTGCCAGCCCGACTCGGGGGCTCTGCTTGGCCGGCGAGCCGCCCCTCCGCCCCGGCTCCCTCCCGCCAGTCCGTGGAGCGCGCACCGCCTCGCCGCCCTTCCTACCCTCTTCCGTGGGCCTCTCGTCTGCGCTTGGCTCCGGAGACTCCGTTCTGCTAATCCTCTGGCGGTTTTCTGGGTTCTTTAGGCAGGTGTAGGTGGAATCTAAGTGATCAGCAGGACGCGCGGTGAGCCCAGCGTCCTCCTACGCCGCCATCTTCCGGAACTCTCCCCTGATGAATTTTATACTTTTACATATTTTCATGTTGTTACTTGGTGTCTTTTAATTTTGACTTGAAGAACTCCCTTTACCACTTTTTTGTAAGACAGGTCTAGTTGTGATTATCTACCTTAGCTTTTGTTTGTCTTGGAATGTCTTTTTCCCTCAGTCTTTTCTGAAGGACAATTTATTACACTCCCTCCTGGCCTGAAAAGTTTCTTCAGAGAAATCATCTAATAGTCTTATAGGGTTTCCTTAGTATATGATGATACTTGCTGCTTTCAAAATTCCTCCTCTTTGACTTTTAACATTTTGATTATAATGTGTCTCAGAGTAATCTTTGAGGTGATCCTGCTTGAGTTCTTTGAGCTTCCTGCGCCTGAATGTATGTATCTCTCCCAAGATTTAGGAAGTTTTCAGTTATTATTTCTTTAAATCGTTCTTCCCCTTTCTCTCTCTTCTCCTCCTTCTAGGTCTTCCAGAGGCAAACGATCATTTTCTTGATGGTGTTCCATAATTCACGTAGGCTTTCTTCACTGTTCTTTTTGTTGTTGTTTTGTTATTGTTCCTCTCACTGGCTAATTTTAAACAATTTATCTTCAAGTTTATTGATTCTTCTGCATCATTGTTTGTTGTTGAAGCTCTCTTCCTTCTGCATAATCAAGTCTTATCGAAGTACTCTATTGATTTTTTTTTTCAGTTCTGTCATTATATTCTTCAGCTCCCAGGTTTCTTTTTGGTTGTTTATTTTTATGGTTCTATTTCTTTATCAAACTTCTCATTTTGTTCATGCATAGTTTTCCTAATATCCTCTTGTTGTCTCTCTGTGCTCTCTTGAATTTCATTCAGTTTTGCAATATGATTATTTGAATTTTTTTCAGGCGAATTGCAGATATCCATTTCTTTGGAATCAGTTACTGAGATTTTAGTAGTTTCCTTTGGTGGTGTCATAGTTATCTGAATTTTCATTATACTTTTAGCCCTGCATTGGTGTGTGAAGTCTTTATAAACTGGTTTCAGCAGGTATAGACATTTTCCTTTCTTTTTCCTAGGCTATGGGTTACCTCTGAAATGACAGTTGTGCTGGATTGGGGCCAGTTTTGAGGCTGTTTCTGGGTCTGCAGTGGCATCCATAGTTAGTGGATTTGTGACCATTGGCTTGGGTGGGTGTGGATCTAGTCTGGTCCCTTGGTGAACAAGATTGCCTCCAGTACCTTATTCAGTAAGGCGGTTCTGGAATAAATGTTCACTCCAGGGTCCACAATTGAGTCCTCATACAGTGGGCCTATTACCAGGTGCATGACAGGTATTGCGCCCTCCAGGTCCCTGGGAGGGCTTCTTACTAGTTACTGAATAGTTTTCTGGTAGGAAGGATTGGCTGTGGTTTGAACCAAATCCAAAGGTTGTTGTAGGTTACACATCCAAGTTTAAAGTATGTAGACCTGGCTTTTGGAGGCACAAATGGGCTTGTCTCCCACCAGATACCTTTGTGGACTAGACTGGTTCCTGACCATGGTTTCAGGGACTGAAGCTGAGGATAGAGCCCTTCCAGGATCTCCTGTGGTGCAAATATATGTGTCTCCTGCATGGTGTCTGGGGCAGCAGTACTGCTCAGGGACTGTGGCTGAAAAAGTTTGGAACCAAGAATACAGCCCTTTCAGGATCTCTGTGGGCACAGAAAGGAGTGTTTTCTGCTGGAACCCTGGGACATCAGGCCTGTTGGAAGACTGGTAGACTATTGCTATGGATAAGCCAGAATAAATTAATGGGTCCTTTCAGGATCTCAGGAAGTGCAGACTGGAATGTCTCCTGTCTGTGCCAGTTAGACTGTTCACAGACTATGGACAGGATGATCTGGAGCTCAGTTACAGGGCACTTTCAGAATCTATAGTCTGACAAAATTTGGCAAGCTTACATCCAGGGGCTCCCAGACTATGGCTAAGAGGGCCTGGAGCCAGGTCATGAGACACTTTAGGGTCCACAGGCAAGACTAAAGTCAGTATGTCTATTACCCAACATATGGGTGGGCATGATTCTTCCTGGAGCCTTTGGTGTATGGTTCTGGTGATAGACTCAAAGGCATACAGGGCTATCGCTGAGTTCTCAGTGTAATGGAACTATTTTCATTTCTGTAACTAGGACCACAGTCATTAAGTCAGCCAACTGGTTATGAGTCTGCCTTCTCAAAACATATCTTCTTGGGCTTGGACAGTACTGGTATCTCACACCTATTTGGATCCCAAAGTTCTCATAAAGTCACTCTTATCTGTTAGATGGATGTCAAATTATTGTTGAGGTGAGGGGATATGCACAAGGGATGACTTATTTAGCCCTTTTTCTAACATCACTCCTGTAAGTTTCTTTTCCTGTGATGTCTTTGGTTTTTCTATCATGGTAATATTAGCGTCTTAAAATGAGTTGAGAACTATTTCTTTCTCTTACATTTTCTAAAATTTTGTGGATTATTGGCAATGTTTCCTCTTTAAATGTTTGATGTAATTTGTCAGTGAAACAATTTGGGCTTGAGCTTTTTCCATTCAGGGAGATTTTTAATTACTCATTTAACTTATTTACCTAAATGTGGATTTTTAAATTTATTCTTGACTCAGTGTCAGTAATTTGCATATTTCTAGAAATTTGTCAACTTCTTCTAAGTGATCTAATTTTTAGCGTAAGTTTTTAATGGTCTTACCTTATAATCCTTTCTTATTTCTGTGATTTTCATCCTTGATTTTAGAAATGTGAATCTTGGGGCGCCTGGGTGGTGCAGTCGGTTAAGCGTCTGACTTCAGCTCAGGTCACGATCTTGCGGTCCGTGAGTTCGAGCCCCGCGTCGGGCTCTGGGCTGATGGCTCAGAGCCTGGAGCCTGCTTCCGATTCTGTGTCTCCCTCTCTCTCTGCCCCTCCCCCGTTCATGCTCTGTCTCTCTCTGTCTCAAAAATAAATAAACGTTAAAAAAAAATTAAAAAAAAAAAGAAATGTGAATCTTGTTTTTTATTCCTTGGTCTGTCTAGCTTAATATTTGTCAATATTTTTTTATATTTTGCAAAAAATCAACTTTTGTCTTTTTATTCTTTACCTTATTTGTTTTCAATCTAAACTTTATTATTCTATTAATTCTGCTTTCTTTCAATTTAGTTTGTTCTTTTTGCTTGTTTGTTTTGGTTTCTTAAAGTGGACTATCAGGTTATTGATTTGAGATCTTTACTCTTTTTTTTTTGAGACAGTGTGTGTGTGTGTGTGTGTGTGTGTGCATGTGCACGTGTGTTTGAGCATGGGGGAGGTGCAGAGGGACAGGGGAAGAGAGAAAATCTTAAGCAGGCTCCATGCCCAGCACAGAGCCCAACCCATGTTCTATCTCACAACCATGAGATCATGGACTGTGCTGAGATCAAGAATCAGATGCTTAACTGACTGAGCTGCCCAGACACCTCTACTCTTTTTCAATATAGATATTTACAGCCAACAATACTCCTCTAAACACTGCTTCTCATAAATTTAGTATGTTGTATTTTCATTTTCACTCATTTCAAACTATTTTTGAATTTCTTTTGTGATTTCCCTTTGACATATGGATTATTTAGAAATGTGTCTTTTAATTTCCAACTATTTATGAGTTTCTAAAATTTCCATCTTTGCTATTTTCAAATTAATTGCTTTGTGGTCAGAGAACACAATCTGTATGATTTCAATCATTTTATATTTATTAAGACTTGTTTTATGGTCTCTTTTGGATAATGGTTAATGTACATTTAAGAATAACGTGTAGGCTGCTATGTTGGGTTGAACCTCTTATAGATGTCAGGTCAAGTTGGATAATAGTGTTGTTCAAGTTTTTTGTAACTCTGATTTTCTGTCTAGTTTTCCTGTTCGTTATTGAGAGTAAGATATTGAAGACTCTGAATATTATTGGTAAATACTCTATTTCTCCCTTTAATTCTACCTATATTCTGCTTCCTGTATTTTACCCTTTGCTGTTAGATGTGTATATTTTAAAAAACTTTTGTCTTCTTGATGAATTAGCCTTCTTATCAGTATAAAATGCACCTTTTGTGTCTGGTTATATTTTTGTCTTTAAGTATATTTTCTGTATTTATATAGTCATTCCAGTTCTCCTTTGCTTACTGTTTTCCTGGTATATCTTTGTCCATCGTTTTTCTTTTGACCTTTTATTTATTTATTTATTTATTTATTTATTTAATTCTTCTTGTATTTTTTTTATTTTTTATTTTTTATTTTTTAATATATGAAATTTACTGTCAAATTGGTTTCCATACAACACCCAGTGCTCATCCCAAAAGGTGCCCTCCTCAATACCCAGCACCCACCCTCCCCTCACTCCCACCCCCCCATCAACCCTCAGTTTGTTCTCAGTTTTTAACAGTATCTTATGCTTTGGCTCTCTCCCACTCTAACCTCCTTTTTTTTTTTTCCTTCCCCTCCCCCATGGGTTTCTGTTATGTTTCTCAGAATCCACATAAGAGGGAAACCATATGGTATCTGTCTTTCTCTGTATGGCTTATTTCACTTAGCATCACACTCTCCAGTTCCATCCACATTGCTAAAAAAGGCCATATTTCATTCTTTCTCATTGCCACGTAGTATTCCATTGTGTATATAAACCACAATTTCTTTATCCATTTATCAGTTGATGGACATTTAGGCTCTTTCCATAATTTGGCTATTGTTGAGAGTGCTGCTATAAACATTGGGGTACAAGTGCCCCTATGCATCAGTACTCCTGTATCCCTTGGATAAATTCCTAGCAGTGCTATTGCTGGGTCATAGGGTAGGTCTATTTTTAATTTTCTGAGGAACCTCCACACTGCTTTCCAGAGCGGCTGCAACAATTTGCATTCCCACCAACAGTGCAAGAAGGTTCCTGTTTCTCCACATCCTCTCCAGCATCTATAGTCTCCTGATTTCTTCATTTTGGCCACTCTGACTGGCGTGAGGTGATATCTGAGTGTGGTTTTGATTTGTATTTCCCTGATGAGGAGCGACCTTGAGCATCTTTTCATGTGCCTGTTGGCCCTCCGGATGTCTTCTTTAGAGAAGTGTCTATTCATGTTTTCTGCCAATTTCTTCACTGGGTTCTTTGTTTTTCGGGTGTGGAGTTTGATGAGCTCTTTATAGATTTTGGATACTAGCCCTTTGTCCGATATGTCATTTGCAAATATCTTTTCCCATTCCGTTGGTTGCCTTTTAGTTTTGTTGGTTGTTTCCTTTGCTGTGCAGAAGCTTTTTATCTTCATAATGTCCCAGTAATTCACTTTTGCTTTAAATTCGTTTGCCTTTGGGGATGTGCCGAGTAAGAGATTGCTATGGCTGACGTCAGAGAGGTCTTTTCCTGCTTTCTCCTCTAAGGTTTTGATGGTTTCCTGTCTCACATTCAGGTCCTTTATCCATTTTGAGTTTATTTTTGTGAATGGTGTGAGAAAGTGGTCTAGTTTCAATCTTCTGCATGTTCCTGTCCAGTTCTCCCAGCACCATTTGTTAAAGAGACTTTTTTTTCCATTGGATGTTCTTTCCAGCTTTGTCAAAGATTAGTTGGCCATACGTTTGTGGGTCTAGTTCTGGGGTTTCTATTCTATTCCATTGGTCTCTGTGTCTGTTTTTGTGCCAGTACCATGCTGTCTTGAGGATTGCATCTTTGTAGTAGAGGCTAAAGTCTGGGATTGTGATACCTCCCGCTTTGGTCTTCTTCTTCAAAATTACTTTGGCTATTCGGGGCCTTTTGTGGTTCCATATGAATTTTAGGATTGCTTGTTCTAGTTTCGAGAAGAATGCTGGTGCAATTTGATTGGGATTACATTGAATGTGTAGATAGCTTTGGGTAGTATTGACATTTTGACAATATTTATTCTTCCAATCCATGAGCAGGGAATGTCTTTCCATTTCTTTATATCTTCTTCAATTACCTGCATAAGCTTTCTATAGTTTTCAGCATACAGATCCTTTACATCTTTGGTTAGATTTATTCCTAGGTATTTTATGCTTCTTGGTGCAATTGTGAATGGGATCAGTTTCTTTATTTGTCTTTCTGTTGCTTCATTGTTAGTGTATAAGAATGCAACTGATTTCTTTACATTGATTTTGTATCCTGCAACTTTGCTGAATTCATGTATCAGTTCTAGCAGACTTTTGGTGGAGTCTATCGGATTTTCCATGTATAATATCATGTCATCTGCAAAAAGCGAAAGCTTGAGTTCATCTTTGCCAATTTTGATGCCTTTGATTTCCTTTTGTTGTCTGATTGCTGATGCTAGAACTTCCAGCACTATGTTAAACAACAGCAGTGACAGTGGGCATCCCTGTCGTGTTCCTGATCTCAGGGAAAAACCTCTCAGTTTTTCCCCGTTGAGGATGATGTTAGCTGTGGGCTTTTCATAAATGGCTTTTATGATCTTTAAGTATGTTCCTTCTATCCCCACTTTCTCAAGGGTTTTTATTACGAAAGGGTGCTGGATTTCGTCAAAGGCCTTTTCTGCATCGATTGACAGGATCATACGGTTCTTCTCTTTTTTTTTGTAACTGTGATGTATCACATTGATCGATTTGCGAATCTTGAACCAGCCCTGCATCCCAGGAATGAATCCCACTTGATCATGGTGAATAATTCTTTTTATATGCTGTTGAATTCGATTTGCTAGTATCTTATTGAGAATTTTTGCATCCATTTTCATCAGGGATATTGGCCTGTAGTTCTCTTTTTTTACTGGGTCTCTGTCTGGTTTACGAATCAAAGTAATACTGGCTTCATAAAATGAGTCTGGAAGTTTTCCTTCCCTTTCTATTTCTTGGAATAGCTTGAGAAGGATAGGTATTATCTCTGCTTTAAACGTCTGGTAGAACTCCCCTGGGAAGCCATCTGGTCCTGGACTCTTATTTGTTTGGAGATTTTTGATAACCGATTCAATTTCTTCGCTGGTTATGGGTCTGTTCAAGCTTTCTATTTCCTCCTGATTGAGTTTGGGAAGAGTGTCGGTGTTTAGGAATTTGTCCATTTCTTCCAGGTTGTCCAATTTGTTGGCATATAATTTTTCATAGTATTCCCTGATAATTGTTTGTATCTCTGAGGGATTGGTTGTAATAATTCCATTTTCATTCATGATTTTATTTATTTGGGTCATCTCCCTTTTCTTTTTGAGAAGCCTGGCTAGAGGTTTGTCAATTTTGTTTATTTTTTCAAAAAACCAACTCTTGGTTTCGTTGATCTGCTCTACAGTTTTTTTTAGATTCTATATTGTTTATTTCTGCTCTGATCTTTATTATTTCTCTTCTTCTGCTGGGTTTAGGCTGTCTTTGCTGTTCTTCTATTTCTTTTAGGTGTGCTGTTAGATTTTGTATTTGGGATTTTTCTTGTTCCTTGAGATAGGCCTGGATTGCAATGTATTTTCCTCTCAGGACTGCCTTCGCTGCGTCCCAAAGCGTTTGGATTGTTGTATTTTCATTTTCGTTTGTTTCCATATATTTTTTAATTTCTTCTCTAATTGCCTGGTTGACGCTCTCATTCTTTAGTAGGGTGTTCTTCAACATCCATGCTTTTGGAAGTTTTCCAGACTTTTTCCTGTGGTTGATTTCAAGCTTCATAGCATTGTGGTCTCAAAGTATGCATGGTATAATTTCAATTCTTGTAAACTTATGAAGGGCTGTTTTGTGACCCAGTATATGATCTATCTTCAAGAATGTTCCATGTGCACTCGAGAAGAAAGTATATTCTATTGCTTTGGGATGCAGAGTTCTAAATAGATCTGTCAAGTCCATCTGATCCAATGTATCATTCAGGGCCCTTGTTTCTTTATTGACCGTGTGTCTAGATGATCTATCCATTTCTGTAAGTGGGGTGTTAAAGTCCCCTGAAATGACCACATTCTTATCAATAAGGTTGCTTATGTTTATGAGTAATTGTTTTATATATTTGGGGGCTCCGGTATTCGGCGCATAGACATTTATAATTGTTAGCTCTTCCTGATGGATAGACCCTGTAATTATTAGATAATGCCCTTGTTCATCTCTTGTTACAGCCTTTAATTGAAAGTCTAGTTTGTCTGATAGAAGTATGGCTACTCCAGCTTTCTTTTGGCTTCCAGTAGCATGATAAATAGTTCTCCATCCCCTCACTCTCAATCTAAAGGTGTCCTCAGATCTAAAATGAGTCTCTTGTAGACAGCAAATAGATGGGTCTTGTTTTTTTATCCATTCTGATACCCTATGTCTTTTGGTTGGCGCATTTAATCCATTTACATTCAGTGTTATTATAGAAAGATACGGGTTTAGAGTCATTGTGATGTCTGTATGTTTTATGCTTGTAGCGATGTCTCTGGTACTTTGTCTCACAGGATCCCCTTAGGATCTCTTGTAGGGCTGGTTTTGTGGTGACAAATTCCTTCAGTTTTTGTTTGTTTGGGAAGACCTTTATCTCTCCTTCTATTCAAAATGACAGACTTGCTGGATAAAGGATTCTCGGCTGCATATTTTTTCTGTTTAGCACACTGAAGATATCGTGCCAAGCCTTTCTGGCCTGCCAAGTTTCAAAGGAGAGATCAGTCACGAGTCTTATAGGTCTCCCTTTATATGTGAGGGCACGTTTATCCCTTGCTGCTTTCAGAATTTTCTCTTTATCGTTGTATTTTGCCAGTTTCACTAAGATATGTCGTGCAGAAGATCGATTCAAGTGACGTCTGAAGGGAGTTCTCTGTGCCTCTTGGGTTTCAATGCCTTTTTCCTTCCCCAGTTCAGGGAAATTCTCAGCTATATTTTCTTCAAGTACCCCTTCAGCACCTTTCCCTCTCTCTTCCTCCTCTGGGATACCAATTATGCGTATATTATTTCTTTTTAGTGTATCACTTATTTCTCTAATTTTTCCCTCATACTCCTGGATTTTTTTATCTCTCTTTCTCTCAGCTTCCTCTTTTTCCATAACTTTATCTTCTAGTTCACCTATTCTCTCCTCTGCCTCTTCAATCCGAGCTGTCGTCGTTTCCATTTTGTTTTGCATTTCGTTTAAAGCGCTTTTCAGCTCCTCGTGACTGTTCCTTAGTCCCTTGATCTCTGTGGCAAGAGATTCTCTGCTGTCCTGTATACTGTTTTCAAGCCCAGCGATTAATTTTATGACTATTATTCTAAATTCACTTTCTGTTATATTATTTAAATCCTTTTCGATCAGTTCATTAGCTGTTGTTATTTCCTGGAGATTCTTCTGAGGGGAATTCTTCCGTTTGGTCATTTTGGATAGTCCCTGGAGTGGTGAGGACCTGCAGGGCACTTCCCCTGTGCTGTGGTGTATAACTGGAGTTGGTGGGCGGGGCCGCAGTCCGACCTGATGTCTGCCCCCAGCCCACCGCTGGGGCCACAGTCAGACTGATGTGTGCCTTCTCTTCCCCTCTCCTAGGGGCGGGATTCACTGTGGGGTGGCGTGGCCCATCTGGGCTACTTGCACACTGCCAGGCTTGTGGTGCTGGGGATCTGGCTTATTAGCTGGGGTGGGTAGGCAAGGTGCATGGGGGCAGGAGGGGCAGGCTTAGCTGGCTTCTCCTTAGGTGATCCACTTCAGGAGGGGCCCTGTGGCAGCGGGAGGGAGTCAGATCCGCTGCCGGAGGTTTGGCTCCGCAGAAGCACAGAGTTGGGTGTTTGCATGGGGCGAGCAAGTTCCCTGGCAGGAACTGGTTCTCTTTGGGATTTTGGCTGGGGGATGGGCAAGGGAGATGGCGCTGGCGAGCGCCTTTGTTCCCGACAAGCTGAGCTCTGCCGTCCAGGGGCTCAGCAGCTCTCCCTCCCTTTGTCCTCCAGCCTTCCCGCTTTCTGAGCAGAGCTGTTAACTTATGACCTCCCAGACACTAAGTCGCGCTTGCTGTCGGAACACAGTCCTTCTGGCCCCTCCGCTTTTGCCAGCCAGACTCAGGGACTCTGCTTGGCCGGCGAGCCACCCCTCCGCCCTGGCTCCCTCCTGCCAGTCCATGGAGCTCGCACCGCCTGGCCGCCGTTCTTACCCTCTTCCGTGGGCCTCTTGTCTGCGCTTGGCTCCGGAGACTCCGTTCTGCTAATCCTCTGGCGCTTTTCTGGGTTCTTTAGGCAGGTGTAGGTGGAATCTAAGTTATCAGCAGGACGCGCAGTGAGACCAGCGTCCTCCTACGCCGCCATCTTCCCTCCTCTTTTGACCTTTTAATGTCTTTGAATCTAAAATGATTTTTGTTGGCTGCATATAGTTGGATCATGTATTATTATTTTTGATATGTTTTTTTAAGTTTATTTATTTTCGAGAGAGAGAGATAGGAAGAGAGAAAGAGGGAGAGAGAGAGAGATTGATTTAGAGTGTGAACAGCGGAGTAGCAGAGAGAGAATCCCAATCAGGCTCTGTGCTGTCAGTGCAGAGTCTGACACAGGGCTGGAACCCATGAACCATGAGATCATGACCTCAGCTGAAATCAAGAGTTAGACAATCCACTGAGCCACCCAGGTGCCCCAGATCATGTTTTATTTTAATCCACTTTAATTATCTCTATTTTTTATTAGTGTGATTAATCCATTGGAATTTAATGCAATTACTTATATGGGTGGATTGATTTCTTCATTTAGTTATTTGTTTCTGTCTCGTTTATTTTTTGTTCTTTGTTCCTCTTTTACAGTGTTAATTTGTATTAGAAATGTATTTTTTAGAGTACCATTTTAATTTCTGTGTTGAGTTTTTTAAAAATTTTAGAGCTTTTTAGTGGTTGCTCTGGATAATTATAATATGCATTTGAACTTACAAAAGTCTATTTCAGATTAATACTAATTTAATTCTGGTTTTAGAAGAAATCTTTCTACAATAAACTTCTTTCTCACCTTTCATAGAAGTATTATCATATAAAATATATTATTATACAGTACAAGACCAACAGTACAGTTTTATACATATTGTTTTATGCTGATGACTTTCAAATCAGTTAATAGAAGAAAAGAGTAAACGTATAAAAATGGGCCATGCTTCTCTGTTTCTTCATATGCATTATAAAATTTTTTATTGTTGGAAACAACAATTTGAATCATATATCGTAGCAACTCTAGATTTTTATTTCCCCAGGGATAAAGTGATTTGTCTGGACTAATTATGTAGAATCTGTCTTCCCATCATGTGTGGCCACTGCAGTCTCTGCACAGGTTTTAAAAAAATTATTTCAGTTTTAAACCTTGCTTCTCTGGGGTTGCACTTGGGTCAGCAATATATTTGTGGTCAACCAATAATAAGTCAGAGTTTTCCTTAAAAACAGTGAACCAATATAGCTTACACATTTTGCTCAGGGGAATCTGTGTGCTAATTGCAGCATGCATTCAAAGTTCATGCAGTTCACGAGTCTACCCTGGCTTTTCCTTACTGATTGTGCTGTGCTTCATGGTCAGTTAGGTGTAAGTAGGCAATGAGGGGTCTCTCTTGTCTTTCCTGAATGTGGGCACAGACCTGCATATGCGTGCTATTTTTCACATGCCCAAGAGTATGTTAGATCTCTTCAAAGCCCATTCTGTTTCATTCTCCACATCTTAGACAGATGCAATGTTGGTCCTTCACTGGTTGTCACTTATCATTGTTTTCTATAAGACCCTGGGTATGAACCTGTTCTGAGGAGCTCAAAATCAAGTCATCTCCCTTTTGTGACAGGGAAGTTGCCTGTTGGTTCTCAGGCTACCACAACCTCTGGGCTGGGACATGGGGAGTTTAGAGGTGTCCCAAGTTAGAATTCCACAGGCCCCACTAATTTTTGCAAAGCTTTGCAGTTTTCTTTGAATAATTTTTTTTAATTTTTATTTTTTGTTTTTTTTAATTTTTGTTTTTGTTTTCTGAGCACGTAGTTTATTGTTAGGGGCCTTTTTAAGTGCTTTACATGTTAAGTCTTATTTAATTGTCACAAAAACCCTCTGAGGTAGGTTGCTATTACCCCCTTTTAAAGATGGGGATATTGAGTACCTTTAAGTATTTTGTTCAAGGTCTTTAGACATTTCCCCTTTTTTAATTCTTATTTTTTAAATTTACATCCAAGTTAGTTAGCATATAGTGCAACAGTGATTTCAGGAGTAGATTCCGTAATGTCCCTTAGCCATTTAGTTCACCCCCCCCCTCGCCTCTAGTAACCCTGTTTGTTATCCATATTTAAGAGTCTCTTATATTTTTCCCCTTCCTTGTTTTTATATTCTTTTGCTTCCCTTCCCTTGTGTTCATCTGTTCTGTGTCTTAAAGTCCTCATATGAGTGAAGTCCTTGATATTTGTCTTTCATTGGGTGCATTTCATTGAACTCATTGATATTTGATTGTCGAGTAATACTCCATTGTATATAATTACACCACATCTTCTTTATCCAATCATCCATCGATGGACATTTGGGACATAATATGGCTATTGTTGATAGTGCTGCTATAAACATTGGGGTGCATGTGTCCCTTCGAAACAGCATACCTGTATCCCTTAGATAAATACCTACTACTGTAATTTCTGGGTCATAGGGTAGTTCTATTTTTAATTTTTTGAGGAACCTCCACACTGTTTTCCAGAGTGGCTGCACCAGCTTGCATTCCCACCAGCAGTGCAAAAGAGATCCTCTTTCTCCGCATCCTTGCCAACATCTGTTGTTGCCAGAGTTAATGTTAGCTATTCTGACAGGTGTGAGGTGGTATCTCATTGTGGTTTTGATTTGTATTTCCCTGATGATGAGTGATGTTGAGCATTTTTTCATGTGTCGGTTGGCCATCTGGATGTCTTCTTTGGAGAAGTGTCTATCCATGTCTTTTGCCCATTTCTTCGCTGGATTATTTGTTTTTTGGGTGTTTGATAAGTTCTTTGTAGATTTTGGATACTAACCCTTTATCTGATATGTCATTTGCAAATATCTTCTCCCATTCTGTCGGTTGCCTTTTAGTTTTGCTGATTGTTTCATTCACTGTGCATAAGATTTTTATTTTGATGAGGTCCCAATAGTTTATTTTTGCTTTTTTTCCCTTGCCTCCACAGACGTGTTTAGTAAGAAGTTGCTGTGGCCAAGCCAAACATCACAACTCAAACCTCTTTGAGTTGCTGCAGCTCAAAGAGATTTTTTCCTGCTTTCTCCTTGAGGATTTTGATGGCTTCCTGTCTTACATTTAGGTCTTTCATCCATTTTGACTTCATTTTTGTGTATGGTGTAAGAAAGTGGTCCGGGTTCATTTTTTTGCATGTTGCTGTCCAGTTTTCCCAGCACCATTTGCTGAAGAGACTGTCTTTATTCCATTGGATACTCTTTCCTTCATTGTCAAAGATTAGTTGGCCATATGTTTGTAGGTCCATTTCAGGGTTCTCTATTCTGTTCCATTGATCTGTCTTTTCTTGTGCCAGTAACACTGTTTTCATGATTACAGCTTTGTTATATAGCTTGAAGTCTGGGACTGTGATGCTTCCTGCTTTGTTTTTCTTCTTCAAGATTGTTGTGGCTATTCAGGATCTTTTCTGGTTCCATACAAATTTTAGGATTATTTGTTCTAGCTCTGTGAAGAATGCTGGTGTTACTTTGATAGGGATTGCATTGAATATGTAGATTGCTATGGGTAGTATTGACATTTTAACAATATGTGTTCTTCCTATCCAGGAGCATGGAATATTTTTCCATTTTGTATGTGTCTTCTTCAATTTCTTTCATAAGCTTTCTATAGTTTTCGGTGTATAGATTTTTCACCTCTTTGGTTAGATTTATTCCTAGGTATTTTATGGTTTTTGGTGCAATTGTAAATTGGATCCATTCCTTGATTTCTCTTTCTGCTGCCTCATTCTTGGTGTATAGGAATGCACCCAATTTCTGTGCATTGATTTTATATCCTGAATTTGTTAAATTCATGAATAAGTTCTACCCGTTTTTTGGTGGAACCTTTTGGGTTTTCCATATGGAGTATCGTGTCATCTGCGAAGAGTGAAAGTTTGACTTCCTCCTGGCCAATTTGGATGCTTTTTATTTCTTTGTGTTGTCTGATGGCTGAGGCTAAGACTTCCAATACTATGTTGAATAACAGTGTCAAGAGTGGTCTTGTTCCTGACCTTAGGGGGAAAGCTCTCAGTTTTTCCCATGGAAGATGATATTAGCAGTGGGTCGTTAATATATGGCTTTGATGATCTTGAGGTATGATCCTTCTATCCCTACTTTCTTGAGGGTTTTTATTAAGAAATGATGCTTTATTTTGTCAAATGCTTTCTCTGCATCTATTGAGAACATCATGTGGTTCTCCTTTCTTTTATTGATGTGATGAATCAAATTGGTTGTTTTGTGGATATTGAACCAGCCCTGCATCCCAGGTATAAATCTCACTTGGTCGTGGTGAATAATTTTTTTCATGTATTGTTGGATCTGGTTGGCTAATGTTGAGGATTTTTGCATCCATGTTCATCAGGGAAATTGGTCTATAGTTCTCCTTTTTAGTGGGGACTTTGTCTGGTTTTGGAATCAAGGTAATGCTGGCTTCATAGAATGAGTTTTGCAGTTTTCTTTCCATTCCTACTTTTTTTTTTTTTTTTAACAGCTTCAAGAGAATAGGTGTTAACTCTTCCTTAAATGTTTGGTAGAATTCCCCTGGAAAGCCATCTGGCCCTGGACTCTTGTTTATTTTGGAAGATGTTTGATTACTAATTCGATTTCTTTACTGGCTATCTATATGTGCTAATTTTCTATTTCTTCTTGTTTCAGTTTTGGTGATGTATATGTTTCTAGGAATTGGTCCATTTCTTCCAGATTGTCCATTTTATTGGCATATAATTGCTCATAATATTCTCTTATTATTGTTTTTATTTCTGCTGTGTTGGTTGTGATCGCCCCTCTTTCATTCTTGATTTTATTTATTTGGGTCCTTTCCTCTTTCTTTTTGATCAAACTGGCTAGTGGTTTATCAATTTTATTAATTCTTTCAAAGAACCAGCTTCTGGTTTCATTGATCTGTTCTACTGTTTTTTTTCTTTTTTTTTCCTTTTCTTTCTTTCTTTTTTTTTTTTTTGTTTTGATAGCATTGATTTCTGCTCTAATCTTTATTATTTCCTGTCTTCTGCTGTTTTTGGGTTTTATTTGCTGTTCTTTTTCTAGCTTCTTAAGGCGTAAGGTTAGGTTGTGTATCTGAGACCTTGCTTCCTTCTTTAGGATAGCCTGGATTACCATATACTTCCCTATTATGACTGCCTTTGTTGCATCCCAGAGGTTTTGGGTTGTGGTGTTATCATTTTCATTGGCTTCCTTGTACTTTTTAATCTCCTCTTTACCTTCTTGGTTAGCCCACTCATTCTTTAGTAGGATGTTCTTCAATCTCCAAGTATTTGTTACCTTTCAAATTTTTTCTTGTGGTTGATTTTGAGTTTCATTCAGTTTGTGGTCTGAAAATATGCATGATATGATCTCAATCTTTTTGTACTTGTTGAAGGCTGATTTGTGTCCCAGTATGTGGTCTATTCTGGAGAACGTTTCATGTGCACTGGAGAAGAATGTATATTCTGCTGCTTTAAGATGAAATGTTCTGAATATATCTGTTATGTCCATCTGGTCCAGTGTGTCATTCAAAGCCATTGTTTCCTTGTTGATTTTCTCATTAGATGACCTGTCCATTGCTGTGAGTGGGGTGTTGAAGTCCCTTACTATTATGGTATTATTATCAATGAGTTTCTTTCTGTTTGTGATTAATTGATTTATATATTTGGGTTTTCCTACATTTGGAGCATAAATGTTTACAATTGTTAGGTCTTAGTGGATAGATCTCTTAATTTGATATAATGTCCTTCTTTATCTCTTTTTACACTCTTTATTTTAAAGTCTATATTGTCTGATATAAGTATGGCTATGCTGGCTTTCTTTTTTCAACCATTAGCATGATAGATGGTTCTCCATCCCTTACTTTCAATCTGAAGGTGTCTTTAGGTCTGAAGTGGGTCTCTTGTAAACAGCATATAGATGGATCTTGTTTTCTTATCCATTCTATTATCCTATGTCTTTTGATTGGAGCTTTAGTTCATTGACTTTAGAATGAACTGAACTGAACTTTAGAATGAACTTTCATATCTGAAAGATATGAATTTATTGCCATTATGTTGCTTATAGAGTTAGAGTTTCTGGTGGTGTTTTCTAGTCCTTTCTAGTCTTTGTTGTTTTTGGTATTAATTAATTAATTAATTAATTAATTAATCTTTTCTCCCCTCACAGAATCCCCCTTAAAATTTCTTGCAGAGCTGTTTATTGGTCATGAACTCCTTTAGTTTTTTTTTTGTCTGGAAAACTTTTAATCTCTCCTTCTATTGTGAATGACAGCCTTGCTGGATAAAGAATTCTTGGCTGCATATTTTTCTCTGATTCAGCACATTGAATATATCCTGCCACTCCTTTCTGGCCTGCCACGTTTCTGTGGATAGGTCTGCTGCAAACCTGATCTGTCTTCTCTTGTAGGTTAAGGACTTTTTTTTCCCTTGCTGCTTTCATGATTCTCTCCTTGCCTGAGTATTTTGTGAATTTGACTATGATATGATTTGTTGATGGTTGGTTTTTCTTGAATCTAATGGGAGTCCTCTGTGCTTCCTGGATTTTGATGTCTGTGTCTTTCCCCAGGTTAGGAAAGTTTTCCACTGTGATTTGCTCACATAATCCTTCAACCCCTTTTTCTCTCTCTCTTCTTCTGGGACCCCTATGATTCTGATGTTGTTCCTTTTTAATGAATCTCTGATATCTTTAATTCTTAAATCGTGCTCTTTTGCTTTAGTCTCCCTCTTTTTTTCTGCTTCATTATTCTCCATAAGTTTGTCCCCTATATCGCTGATTCGCTTCTCTGCTTCATCCATCCTTGTCGTGATGGCATCTATTTGAGTTTGCAGCTCAGTTATAGCATTTTTATTTCTTCCTGACTAGCTTTACTTCTTTTATCTCCACAGAAAGGGATTCTAATCTATTTTTGACTCCAGCTAGTATTCTTATTATTGTGATTCGAATTTCTGGTTCAGACATTTGCTTGTATCTGTGTTGGTTATGTCCCTGGCTGTCATTTCTTCCTGCTCTTTCTTTTGGGTTGAATTTTTCATTTTGTCATTTTGAAGGGGAAAAGGAATTAATGAGGTAAAAAAAATAAAATTAAAAAAATTAAAATTAATATTTAAAAACAACACACACAGAAAAAATATATCAAATAAATGATGCTAGAACCTAGGTGTGTTTTGGTCCAGGTGTTGAAAGGGGTTTGATAGATTAGAGAAAAAAGGGGAAAGGGAAAAAAAAGGAAATTGTTTGAAAATTTGGAAAAATGAATACACTGAAATAAGATAAAATGAAATGATGGAAGTAAATTAGAATTTGAAAGAATTTGCCCAAATGTAAAAAATATAGTAGAAAAAATTAAAGAAAAATATTTTTAATAAAAATTGAAAATAGAAATAAATATTTTCTCTCTGTATTCAAGAAAAAAAAAGAAACGAAAAGAGGGGGAAAAAAAGAAAATTGAATAAATGGACCAGTGAACAGACAGAAATACGATAGAAATTAGTTCGTTTTCCCCTAGCAGTGAAACTATGAAGTGCTTTACAGTCCTTAAACTAAGCAGGCAGAGAGATTTGTGTTCTTGAAGAGCGAGGTTGGCCCAGTTGGGTAGGGCTTAGTACTATGGCTCCATTCTCCACTAGATGGCTCTGCTTAGCTTACTGGGGTGGATTGTGGTGCTTGTAAGTGTTTATGCACATGCATGGGAAGGGTGAAAATGACGTTACCCAGCTACCCAGTCTCTAATATCAGAACTCTGTTCTCCCCAGTCAGCAATTGTGCACCCGTCCTTTGTCTTCAGCTTCTATTCACTCTCTGCTTTCACAGTGTCCATGACCAAGCCACAGACAGCACCTCCTTCCTGAGTTTTATCTCAGATGTGGCTGTGTTTCCAAACCCCTTTATTTCTGAGGAATGTGGCTTTGACCCTTTCTGCCCCTCTGCAGGAGGGTCTCACCAAACAATGGCAGGGTGTTGGCCACACCCAGGAACGTTCGTGGGACTGTGCTGCTGCTGATGCCCAGAGATTGTGGCTGGGTGCCAGCCCGCCCCAGAGAAAGTTCAAGTGATCATGTAGCAGTGGTGTTTCAAAGATTATGGAAAATCACAACACACATCTGGCACCAGGCTTCACCCCCAATGATCTTGATCCAGCACCAGCGAATGTGGTTGTTCTCCCCAGTCCACTGGGGTCTTTGCCTGTGGGGGTGTCACACAGCCTCTACCAGATGTCCTCCCAGCAGGGGAACCGCCTCTCCCGTTGTGGCCTGAAGACCCCTGGACTTCACTCTGCTCCTGGGGGTTCACCCTTCTCACCAGAAGAGCAACAGTAATCAACTCAATTTGATACTGGCCGAAAGATAGACCCATATATGAATGGAACAGTATAGTGAACATGTAAATAGTTCCATATAGATATACCAGATTAATTCTTGACAAAGGGACAAAATCCACTGGAGGAGGGATTGCCTTTTTAAATCATTAATTAATTAATTAATTGTAAAATATTTATTTATTTATTGGGAGAGTGCAAGTGGGGGAAGGGCAGAGGATCTGAAGTGGACTCTGCACTGATACCTGACAGCAGCAAACTCAATGTGGAGCTCAAACTCACAAACCATGAGATCATGACCTGAGTCGAAGTCAGACACTCAACCAACTGAGTCACCCAGGTGTCCTATTTAATTAATTTATTATATTCAAGTTAGTTAATATACCATGTAGTATTTGCTTCAGGAGTAGAACCCAGTGATTCATCACTTACACACAATACTCATCACAAGTGCCGTCCTTAATGCCCATGATGATGCTGGAGAAATTGTGCATCCATAGGGGAAAAAAAGATCCCCAAAATAAACTTTACACCTATACAAAAGGCATCTCAAAATAAATCATAGATTTAAGTGTAAAAAAGGAAACAAAACACTTCTTAAAAAAAGTAGGAGAAAATTGTTAGGACCTAGGACTGGGTGACATGTTTTTAGACTTCACGCTAACAACATGATATATAAAGAAAAAAAAACAGATAAGCTGGATTTCCTCAAATTTCAAACGTGTTCCTTGTAAAAGATCCCTTTCAGAAGGATGAAATGACAAATTACCAACTGAGAGAAAAAATTTGCAAACAACAAATCTGACAACGGATTTGTGTCTTAAATATGTAAGTAACTCAAAATTCAACACTAAAAACAAATGATTGAAATTGGGAATGTGAAAATGACATGCACAGACATTTAACCAAAGACCATAATACAGATGGCAAATAATGATGTGAAAAATGATCAACATCATTAAACATTACAGATATGGAAATTAAACCACAACAATATATCGTTATACTCAGCAGAATGAGTAAAATAAAAGAAAAAAGTGATATCATGAAATGCTAGCAAGGATTTGGAAAAACTTGATCATCCATATATTGCTTATTGGAATTTAAATGGCAGGAAAGTAGTCTGACAATTTCTTTTAAAACCCTTAAAGGACTTTACATATGAACTGTCAATTACATTTTTAGGCATATATCCCAGATATGGAGAAGCCAATAGCCTCAATCACTCCTTCCCAAGCCAGCCTCCATCTGAGACCTGAGGGTGGAGTTGAAATCTGAATTTATGCAATGTATGGAGTCCTTGTGATGTCACTTCCACAATCTTGTATACTCATTTGTCTTTGGGTAACATGTGTCAAAGTCACCATCCCCTGGGTGAGATCTGTGCTGATGTCAATCCTAAAAAATGTTGGAGTCTGGTTATTTTAAAAGTCTGTTAGTGAAATAAAGTAGAACCACTTCTGGGAAAGGAAATGGAACCATTGTCTTGAAGAGATATTTGCACTCCCATGTTTACTGCAGCATTATTCATAATAGCCAAGGTATGAAAAGAATCTAAATGTTGTCAGTGGATAAATGGATAAACAAGATGTGGTGTATATGTATACACAATGGAATATGGAATAATATTTCAACCATAAAAATGAAAGGAATTCTCATTTGTAATAACATAGATGAACCTGGAGGTCATTATGCTAAGTGAAATAAGCCAGGCAGAGAAAGACAAATACTGCATGATATCATTTATATGTGGATTATTCAAAAGAAGGAAGAGGAGGAGGAGAAGGAAAAGGAGAAAGAAAGAAAAAAATAGAACTTGTAAAAACTGAGAGTAGAAAAATGGTTGCTAAAGGCTTGTGGAGGAGAAGGGAAATAGGGAGAGATTGGTAAAAGGGTAAAAATTTTCAGTTGTAAGATGAAAAAGATCTGAGGATCTAAAATATAACATGGTGGCTATAGTTGATAACATCACACTCTATAACTGAAATTTGCTAATAAAGTAGAACTTAAATACTATTCCCCCAAGAAGGGAGAGAATATATATGTAAGGTTGTAGATGTGTTAAATAACTCAATAAGGGGTATCCTTTCACAATGTATACATGTATCAAATCATTACATTGTATACTTTATTTTTTTTTATTTTTTTAATGGTTATTTATTTTTGAGAGACAGAGAGAGACAGCACGAGTAGGGGAGTGACAGAGAAAGAAGGAGACACAGAATCTGAAGCAGGCTCCAGAATCTGAGCTGTCAGCACAGAGCCCGACATGGGGCTCAAACCCACGAACTGCGAGATCATGACCTGAGCCAAAGTCAGCTGCTTAACTGTCTGAGCCACCCAGGCGCCCCTACATTGTACACTTTAAATACCTTACAATTTTGTCATTTTCACCTCAATAAAGCTGGAAAAAGATCAGACAATGTAGGACTTGGCAGCGAAAATTTACAAGAAATAAAGAGGCAAAGACAAAGAAGGCCATTACATAATGATAAGAGGGTCAGTTCAAGAAGCAAACAAAATACTATTAAATACATATGCACTGTACAACAGACCTGAAAAATACATGAAGGAAAAAAAATAGAACTAAAAAGAGAAATAGACAAAGTTCCAGCAAGGAGGTAGAATTGAATAATATCATCTACTCATACAATCTACAGAACACATTAAAAAACAACAAAAGCAAACAGAATATTTTCAAACTCACATGGAGTACTTACTATGTTAAGTATATATTGGATCATAAAACAAATCTTTAAAAATATTTGAATTCTTTCAAAGTATGATTTCTGACCGTAATGGAAATAAATTAGATGTCAAAAACAGACAGATAACAGAAAAATATCTAAACACGTGAAATTAAACAATATACTTCTGAATAATTCATGGGTCAAAGAGGAAGTCAATATGAAAAAAAATAAAAATGAAATGTTTATGGAAGTAAAAATTAAAATACAGCATATAAAAGTCTGATTTTGGAGCTGAATACTTAGAATGAAATTTGTAGCACCAATTCCAATAATTAGGAAAATAAAAATGGTCTCAAATCTATAAGGAGGGGTTTATCACACCGCAAGAAACTAGGAAGAGAGGGGCACCTGGGTGGCACAGTAGGTTAAGCATCTAACTCTTGATTTTGGCTCAGGTCATGATCTCACAGTTTGTGAGATTGAGCCTCCCGTGGGGCTCAGGCAGTGCAGAGCCTGCTTGGGATTCTCTCTTTCCTTCTCTCTCTCTCTGCCCCTCCCCCCCATCTTTCTTGCTCTCTCTCTCAAAATACACATTTTTAAAACAGAAGTTAGGAAGAGAAAAATATATACATTAAAAAAGCAGATGGAAGGAAATAATAAAAAGCTGAAATTCAGGAAATTGAAAAGAGAAAAATCAAAGAGAAAATACTTCATGATAAAAGTTATTCTTTTAAAGATCTATAAAATTCATAAACTTTAAGTGACAAAGTTGGAAAAAAAAACACTTCACTGATGAGGATATATAGATGCCAAAATAAACACATCAAAATATATTCAACATAATCAAATATTAGGGAAATACAAGTTAGTGCTATGATGAGATACTATAACACAACTATTAATATTGCTAAAAATATATATGTGGAAAATAGGAAGTGCTGACAAAAATGCAAAGAAACTTAATCTCTCATTCATTGCTCTTTGGAATGTCAAATTGTTCGATTGCTCTGGAAAGCAGTTTGGCAGGTTCTTTTTGTGTTAAATTTATGTACATTATGTGATCCCTCTATCGCATTCCTGGGTATTTATTCTAGATAAATGAAAGCTTCTGCTGACACGAACACCTGTTCCCAAATGTTCATAGCTGTTTTATTTGTAATAGTCCTGACTGGGAACAACCCAAATGATTTTCAAAGGGATTATGGATAAACAAACTGTGGTGCATCCATATAATGGAATACTACTACACAACAGAAATTGTATTACTGCTGATACATGCAATACTTGGATCAATATCAAAAGCATATGCTAAGTGCAAGAAACCCATCTCAAAAGGTTACATGCCATGTTATTCCATTTATATAATATTCTTATATGACAAAATTATAAAGATTGAAAAGATATCAGTTATTTCCTAATGTTAGAATTGTGAGGATAGTTTGACCATAGGGAGGTGGCAACAGGGAATTTCTTGTAGTGATAAAACAGTTTTGTATCATGATTGTGATGATGCATATACAAATCTATATGTGATAATATTTCATGGATATACACACAATAAAAAGTTCATATAAAAACTGGTGAAATCAGAATAAGGTCTGTAATTGGACTTGATAATATGATACCATTGTGGATTTTCTGGTTTTGATATTATTTCTTGCTTATGTTATATTTGGGGGAATCCAGGTGAAGTGTGTATGTAAATTCTCTATACTATTTTTATAACTTTTATGTCTTAAATTATTTAAGAAGAGTTCATATATACAAATAAGAAAGGAGGCACAATTACAAATATTTAGTAAAATAAAATTTTATGATAGGATTCAGCAAAGAGCAGATGATGTTTTTGTTAAAAATACCAGCAACATTTTGGACCAATAGGGACCTACATAAATTATTCAGTGCTGGTAATTGTGGGTTATGAAGCTCTAATTATGTTGACTCTGTTGTATGTAAAATAATTTGTGGAATGTATTATGCCACCTAATGGAGAGAATGAGAAAGAAATTCTGGCCTAGCCTAACAAAATTTCTTTTTGAATTTCAAATGAAAAACTATTAGCATAAATTCAGAGTGCATCTAGTTTTGCATTCTGTTCACAGGAGATGACTATCAACAAAAGCCACAGTAAGAAATTTAGAAAATGACAGCAACATCAGAAGCCCCTTTGAGGCCAGATGAATGCCTTACCCAGTGTGAATGAGCTCAGTATAATGGAAAGATCATGAGGTATTGAGTCAGACAAACTTAGGTTGGAAAGAAGCTCAAAGTTTTATTCTCCTGCATAGGCAAGACCCATAGTCAATCTTGTGATTGTTGGTGTCTATCTACTTGTATTTTAAGGTCCATGGGAACACCCTGTCATCTAGTTTTGTGGTAAATATTATCAATGGGTTTTTGTAGGGACTCAGAAGTATCAAAAATCTCTGTATCTACACTACCATAGTCCCAGAATCAGCATCACCTAGATTTTAGTCTTGCTAATTTAATCATATTTACTTTATCTATTATTACTTAAGTATTTTAGTTTAAATTATAGATATTCTTCTATTTTGCCCTTAAGAATTTCATATTCATTTCTTTAATAAGAGGAAATGATCCTCAAAAAAAAAAAAAACACTGCATGGAGAAAATTAACAACAAATACCCTAAAAACATTATCTCTCACCTAGCCCATATCCAGAATTGTAGCATTGTCCCCAAATGGGTTTTACCAGAGTTATTTTCCAAACCAGTGTTTACGTGTTGTATAAGGGTCTTTTTTTTAAATATGAAATTAATTGTCAAATTGGTTTCCATACTACACCCAGTATTCAGCCAACAGGTGCCTTCCTCAATACCCCTCACCCACCCTCCCCTCACTCCCACCCCCATCAACCCTCAGTTTGTTCTCCTTTTTTAAAAGTCTCTTATGTTTTGGCTCCCTCCCTCTCTAACCTCTTTATGTTTCCTTCCCCTCCCCCATGGTCTTCTGTAAAGTTTCTCAGGATCCACATAAGAGTGAAAACATATGGTATCTCTCTTTCTCTGTATGGCTTATTTCACTTAGCATCACACTCTCCAGTTCCATCCACGTTGCTACAAAAGGCCATATTTCATTCTTTCTCATTGCCACATAGTACTCCATTGTGTATATAAACCACAATTTATCCATTCATCAGTTGATAGACGTGTAACCTCTTTCCATAATTTGGCTATTGTTGAAAGTGCTGCTATAAACATTGCGGTACAAGTGCCTCTATGCATCGGCACTCCTGTATCCCTTGGGCAAATTTCTAGCAGTGCTATTGCTGGGTCATAGGCTGGATCTATTTTTAATTTCTTGAGGAATTTCCACACTGTTTTCCAGAGCGGATGCACCAATTTACATTCCCACCAAAAGTGCAAGAGGGTTCCCGTTTTTCCACATCCTCGCCAGCATCTATAGTCTCCTGATTTGTTCATTTTTCGCCACTCTGACTGGCGTGAGGTGGTATCTGAGTGTGGTTTTGATTTGTATTTCCCTGATGATGAGTGATGTTGAGCATCTTCTCATGTGCCTGTTGGCCATCTGGATGTCTTCTTTAGACAAGTGTCTATTCAAGTTTTCTGCCCATTTCTTCACTGGGTTATTTGTTTTTTGGGTGTGGAGTTTGGTGAGCTCTTTATAGATTTTGCAGACTAGCCCTTTGTCTGATATGTCCTTTCCAAATATCTTTTCCCATTCCGTTGGTTGCCTTTTAGTTTTGTTGATTGTTTCCTTTACAGTGCAGAAGCTTTTTATCTTCATGAGGTCCCAACAGTTCACTTTTGCTTTAATTTCCTTGCCTTTGGAGATGTGTCAAGTAAGAAATTGCTGCAGCTGATGTCAGAGAGGTTTTTTCCTGCTTTCTTCTCTAGGGTTTTGATGGTTTCCTGTCTCACATTCAGGTCCTTTATCCATTTTGAGTTTATTTTTGTGAATGGTGTAAGAAAGTGGTCTAGTTTCATTCTTCTGCATGTTGCTGTCCAGTTCTCCCAGCACCATTTGTTAAAGACACTGTCTTTATTCTATTGGATATTCTTTCCTGCTTTGTCAAAGATTAGTTGGCCATACATTTGTGGGTCTAGTTCTGGGATTTCTATTCTATTCCTTTGGTATATGTGTCTGTTTTTGTGCCAATACCATGCTGTCTTGATGATTACAGCTTTGTAGTAGAGGCTAAAGTCTGGGATTATGATGCCTCCCGCTTTGGTCTTCTTCAAAATTGACTATTCGGGGTCTTTTGTGGTTCCATACAAATTTTAGGATTGCTTGTTCTAGCTTCAGGAAGAATGCTGGTGCAATTTTGATTGGGATTGCATTGAATGTGTAGATAGCTTTGGGTAGTATTGACATTTTAACAATATTTATTCTTCCAATCCATGAGCATGGAATGTTTTTCCATTTCTTTGTATCTTCTTCAATTTCCTTCATAAGCTTTCTATAGTTTTCAGCATACAGATCTTTTACATCTTTGGTTAGGTTTATTCCTAGGTATTTTATGCTTCTTGGTGCAATTGTGAATGGGGTCAGTTTCTTTATTTGTCTTTCTGTTGCTTCATTGCTAGTGTATAAGAATGCAACTGATTTCTGTACATTGATTTTGTACCCTACGGCTTTGCTGAATTCATGTATCAGTTCTAGCAGACTTTTGGTGGAGTCTGTCAGGTTTTCCATGCAAAATATCATGTCATCTACAAAAAGTGAAAGCTTGACTTCATCTTTGCCAATTTTGATGTCTTGGATTTCCTTTTGTTGTCTTATTGCTGATGCTAGCACTTCCAACACTATGTGAAACAACAGCGGTGAGAGTGGACATCCCTGTCATGTTCCTGTTCTCAGGGGGAAAACTCTCAGTTTTTCCCCATTCAGGATGATATTAGCTGTGGCTTTTCATAAATGGCTTTGATGATGTTTAAGAATGGTCCTTCTATCCTTTCTTGTGGGTTTTTATTAAGAAAGAATGCTGAATTTTGTCAAATGCTTTTTCTGCATCGATAGACAGGATCATATGGTTCTTATGTTTTCTTTTATTAATGTGATGTATCACACTAATGGATTTGTGAATGTTGAACCAGCCCTGAAGCCCAGGAATGAATCCCACTTGATCATGGTGTATAATTCTTTTTATATGCTGTTGAATTTGATTTGCGAGTATCTTATTGACAATTTTCGCATCCATATTCCTCAGGGATATTGGCCTGTAGTTCCCTTTTTTTGCTGGGTCTCTGTCTGGATTAGGAATCAAAGTAATTCTGGCTTCATAGAATGAGTCTGGAAGTTTTCCTTCCCTTTCTATGTTTTGGAACAGCTTGAGAAGGAGAGTCATTATCTCAGCTTTCAATGTCTGGTAGAATACCCCAGGGAAGCCATCTGGTCCTGGGCTCTTATTTTTTGGGAGATTTTTGATAATTGATTCGATTTCTTCACTGGTTATGGGTCTGTTCAAGTTTTCTATTTCTTCCTGTTTGAGTTTTGGAAGTGTGTGGGTGCTTAAGAATTTGTCCATTTCTTCCAGGCTGTCCAGTTTGTTGGCATATATTTTTTCATAGTATTCCTTGATAACTGCTTGTATTTCTGAGGGATTGGTTGTAATAATTCCATTTTCATTCATGATTTTATCTATTTGGGTCATCTCCCTTTTCTCTTTGAGAAGCCTGGCTAGAGGTTTATCAATTTTGTTAGTTTTTTCAAAAAAACAACTCTTGGTTTCATTGATCTGCTCTACAGATTTTTTAGATTCTATATGGTTTATTTCTGCTCTGATCTTTTTTATTTCTCTTCCTCTGCTGGGTTTGGGGTGTCTTTGCTGTTCTACTTCTAGTTCCTTTAGGTGTGCTGTTAGATTTTGTATTTGGGATTTTTCTTGTTTCTGGAGATAGGCGTGGATTGCAATGTATTTTCCTCTCAGGACTGCCTTTGCTGCATCCCAAAACGTTTGGATTGTTGTATTTTCATCTTCATTTGTTTCCATATATATTTTTTAAATTACTTCTCTCATTGCCTGGTTCACCCGTTCATTCTTTAGCAGGGTGTTCTTTAACCTCCATGCTTTTGGAGGTTTTCCAGGGTTTTTCCTGTGGTTGATTTCAAGCTGCATAGCATTGTAGTCTGAAAGTATGCATGGTATGATCTCAATTGTTTTACACTTATGAAGGGCTGTTTTGTGACCCAGTATGTGATCTATCTTGGAGAATGTTCCATGTGCACTCAAGAAGAATGTATATTATGTTGCTTTGGGATTCAGAGTTCTAAATATATCTGTCAAATCCATCTGATCCAATCTATCATTCAGGGCCCTTGTTTCTTTATTGATCCTGTGTCTAGATTATCTATCCATTTTTGTAATTGGAGTATTAAAGCTCCCTGCAAGTACCACATTCTTATCAATAAGGTTGCTTATGTTTGTGGCTGTTTTATATATTTGGGGCTCCCGTATTTGGCTCATAGATATTTATAATTATTAGCTCTTCCTGATGGATAGACCCTGTAATGATTATATAATGTCCTTCTTCATCTCTTGTTACAACCTTTAATTTAAAGTTTAGTTTGTCTGATAGAAGTATGACTATTCCAGCTTTCTTTTGACTTCCAGTAGCATGACAGTTCTTCATCCACTCACTTTCAATCTGAACGTGTCCTGAGGTCTCAAATGAGTTTCATGTAGACAGCAAATAGATGGGTCTTGTTTTTTTTTTTTTTTAATCCATTCTGATACCCTATGTCTTTTGGTTGGAGCATTTAGTCCATTTACATTGTGTGTTATTAATGAAAGATATGGATTTAGAGTCATTGTGATATCTGCAGGTTTCATGCTTGTAGTGGTGTCTCTGGTACTTTATGGTCCTTGCAACATTTCACTCACAGAGTTCCCCTTAGGATCTCTTGTAGGGCTGGTTTAATGGTGATGAATTCCTTCAGCTTTTGTTTGTTTGGGAAGACCTTTATCTCTCCTTCTATTCTGAATGACAGACTTGTTGGATAAAGGATTCTTGGCTGCATATTTTTTCTGTTCCTCACATTGTAGATTTCCTGGCCTGCCAAGTTTCAGTAGATAGATCTGCCACTATTCTTATGGGTCTCCCTTTATAAGTTAGAGAGTGATTATCCCTAACTGCTTTCAGAATTCTCTTTTATCCTTGTATTTTGCCAGTTTCACTATCATATGTTGTGCAGATCAATTCAAGTTATGCCTGAAGGGAGTTCTCTGTCCTTCTTGGATTTCAATGCCTTTTTTCTTCCCCAGATCAGGGAAGTTCTCAGCTATGAGTTGTTCAAGTACACCTTCAGCCCTTTTCTCTCTCTTTTCGTCTTCTGGAATCCCTCTTATATGGATATTGTTGCATTTCATTGCATCATTTAGTTCTCTAATTCTCTCCTCATACTCCTTGATTTTTTTATCTCTATTTTTCTCAGCTTCCTCTCTTCCCATAATTTTATATTCTAATTCACATATTCTGTCCTCTGCCTCTTCAATCTGAGCTATGGTCGCTTCCATTTTATTTTGCACCTCATTTATAGCATTTTTTAGCTCCTCATGACCATTTCTTAGTCCCTTGATCTCTGTAGCAATAGATTCTCTGCTGTCCTCTATGATTTTTTCAAACCCAGCAATTAATTTTATGACTATTATTCTAAATTTTTGTTCTGTTATATTGCTCAAATTGTTTTTGATCTATTCATTAGCTGTTGCTCCTTCCTGGAGTTTCTTTTGAGGAGAGTTCTTCCTTTTTGTCATATTGTATAGTCCCTGGAGTGGCGCAGAACTGCAGGGCACTTCACCGGTGCTGCCTGGAGTAACTTGTGTTGGTGGGCAGGGCTGCAGTCAGACCTGATGTCTGTCCTCAACCCACTGCTGGAGCCATAGTCAGACTGGTGTGTACCTTATCTTCCCTTCTCCCAGGGGCATGACTCACTGTGGAGTGGTGTGGTCCCTGTCTAGGCTACTTGCACACTGCCAGGCTTGTGGTGCTTCTTTGATGGGATCTGGCGTATTAGCCAGGTTGGATCCACAAGGTGCACAGGGGCGGGAGGGGCAAGCTTAGCTTGCTTTGCCATTGGTGGTCCCCTGCGGGAGGGGCCCTGCAACACTGAGAGGGAGACAGGCCAACCCATCAGAGGGATGAATCCACAGAAGCACAGTGTTGGGTGTTTGCACAGTGCAAGCAAGTTCGGTTATGGGAACTGGTTCCCTTTGGGATTTTGGCTGGGGGGTGGGAGAGGGAGATGGTGCTGGCCAGTGCCTATGTTCCCCACTGAGCTGAGTTCTGTCTTCCAGGGCTCAACACCTCTCTCTCCTGGTGTTCTCTCACCCTCCCACTCTCTGAGAAGAGCTGTTGACTTTTAACATTCCAGATGTTAAGTCCTGCTGGCTGTCAGAACTCACGGAGTCCGGCCCCTCTGCTTTTGCAAGCCACACTTGGAGGCTCTGCCTTGCTGGGCTGGCTGCCCCTCCACTGCCCTGGTTCCCCGCCCCCCCATCTGTGTAGCACTCATCGCCTCTCCACCCTTCCTACCCTCCTCCCTGGGCCTCTTGTCTATGCTTGGATCTGAAGAGTCCATTCTGCTAGTCTTGTGGCAGTTTTCTGGGTTCTTTAGGCAGGTGTGGGTGGAATCTAAATGATCAGCCGGACACAGTGAGCCCAGTGTCCTCCTATGCCACCATCTTCTCCCAAGTCTGTATATGAGGGTCTTTTAAATCTCTCTTAATGGAGACTCTTATCCCCCAGACATAATTTGGTAGCATATTTTCACCACAGAGAAGTTAAAAAATTAGAATCCAGAAAAGAAAATTGAAAATCTTTCCTATAGCTGCACTCCGTCCCTTGGAGGATATGCTGCTTTAATTTTATTTTTATGTGATATATTAGGCAAAATATCAGGCCTCAATAATTACAAGAAGATTGAAATCACATCATGCACCTTTTCTGACCACAACACTATGAAACTAGAATTCAACCACATGAAAAAAATTGGAAAGACCATAAATACACAAATAGATGGAGGTTGAACAACATGCTACTAAACAATGAGTGGCTCAACCAGGAAATCAAAGAAGAAATCAAAAAATACATGTAAATCAAATGAAAATGAAAACACATCGTCCAAAACCTTTCGGATGAAACAAAAGTGGTCCTAAGAGGGAAGTATATAGCAGTACAGGTCTATATCAAGAAGCAAGAAAAATCTCAAATAAACAACCTAACCTTACATCCAAAGGAGCTACAAAACGAAAAGCAAAATCAGCCTAAAGCCAGCAGAATGAAGGAAATTATAAAGATTAAAGCAGAACTACATGATATAGAAACTAAAAAGACAATAGAACAGATCAATGAAACCAGAAGCTGGTTCTTAAGAAAAAAAAACACACACAGAGAAACAAACAAAACAGGGGTGCCTGGGTGTCTAAGTCGGTTAAGCATCTGACTCTTGATTTTGGCTCAGGTCGTGATCTCACGGTTTGTGAGATAAAGTACTCCATTGCTTGGGATTCTCTCTCTCCCTCTCTCTCTGCCCCTCCCCTGAGCATGCTCTTTCCTCTCTCAGTCTCATAAATAAACATTTAAAAAATAAATAACATTGATAAATCTCTAGCCATACTTATCAAAAAGAAAAGAGAAAGGACCCAAATAAATAAAATCACAAATGAGAGAGGAGAAATAAAAACCAACACCAGCAGAATACAATTTTAGATAATACAAAAAATATATGCCAAAAATTGGACAACCTGAAAGAAATAGATTAATTTGTAGAAACATATAAACTACCAAAACTGAAACAGGCAGAAATAGAAAACTTGAACAGACTGATAACCAGCAAAGAAATTGAATTCAGTAATCAAAAAACTCCTCCGTATGAGACACCACCTCACACCTGTCAGAATGGCTAAAATTAGCAACAGAAGAAACAGCAGGTGTTGGTGAGGATGTGGAGAAAGGGGGAGCTCTCTTGCACTGTTAATGAGAATGCAAACTGCTGCAGCCACACTGGAGAATAGTATGGAGGTTCCTCAAAAAGTTAAAAATGGAACTAACCACAATCCAATAATTACACTACTAGGTATTTACCCAAAGCATACAAAAATACAAAGTCGAAAGGGTACATGCATCCTGATGTTTATAGAAGCATTATCTACAATAGCCAAACTATGGAGAGATCCCAAATGTTCATGAACTGATGAATGGAATAATACTCAGCCATCAAAATTAATGAAATCTTGCTTTTACAACACCATGGACGGAACTAGAGTGTATTATTCTAAGCAAAACAAGTGAATCAGAGAAAGACAGATACCATAGGATTTCACTCATGTGGAATTTAAGAAACAAAACAGATGAATACATGGGAAGGGGGGTAAATAGAGGAGAGAGGGAATCAAACCACAAGAGACTTAATGATAGAAAACAAACTTAGGGTTGATGGAGATGGGTGAGTGATGGGCTAGATGGGTGAGGTGTATTAAGGAGGGCATTTGTTATGATGAGCACTGGGTGTTGTATTTAAGTGATGAATCACTGAATTCTTCTCCTGAAACCAGTATTGTACTGTATGTTAACTAAAATTAAATAAAAAGTAAAAAATATATATATTTCTTCTTTTTCTTTCTCTCTTTCTTCTCCTTCTAGCACTTCCATTATGCATATGTTAAGCTTTTTTAATTGTCCCATAGTTCTTGAATATTCTGTTCTTTTTCATTCTTTTTTACCTTTCCATTTCAGTTTTTGAAGTTATTATTGACATTTCTACAAGGTTGCTAGTTCTTTCCTTGAAGATTTCCTAGTCCAATGCCTATCATATTCTTCATTTCTTATATGTCTTTGTTTTCTAGCTTTTCCTTTTCATTCTTTCTTAGTTTGTATGTCTCTGTGTACACAACCTATTTTCTTCTGCATGATGTCCAATTTTTCCATTATAGCTCTTAGCATACCAATTAAAATTGTTTTAAATTCATGGTCTGATAATTCCAACATGTCTGTGATATCTGGGTCTGGGTTTGATGCTTGTTCTGTCCTTTCAAACATTATGTTTTGTCTTTTAATATGGCTTGTAATTTACTGAAAGCTGGACATGATATACTGAACAAAAGGAACTAAAGTAAATAGTCCTTCAGTGTGAGATTTTATGTTTCTGTGGTGAGTAGTTAGGCTGTGTTTATTGTTTGAAATAATGTAGGTATCAGAAGCTAAATATTCTGCTGGTTTCCTTGTTTTTCTCTCTCCTATTATTTTTGGGTTTCCCTAGAAACCTCTTAAATAAGATCTATCTGAGATGTGCAGTCCTTTCCTGTTATTATATAGAAACATTATTGATGTGATGGCAAGGTGAGTGTTTGGTAGGGGAAGACCTATTATTGGTTATATTTTTAGTGAGCCTGTGTCTCTAAGTTGTGACCTTCACAAGTACTTTTGTTGGCCCATGTCTTATGTGAGACAGAAAAGCTAAAGGGGTCTGGGATTGGGTACTTCCCTTCTCTAGGTCATTTAGGCTCTGGTAGAATTCTAGTCAGGCTATGTGAAATTGTTTATTCTGAGGTTAAGCTTTATTAATATATGAATTACTTTGGGTATATTTCAAAATGGCCATTTTCCACTTCCACCGTCAAAACCACAAGGAAGTTTTCTCTGAAATTCGCTGTGAGAATGCTGTGAGAATCTGGTAGAGCTTTTGGAGGCAAAACTCACAGCACTGTGGTTTCTTCCTAGACTGGGCATCTAAACTTGTCCCCACTGAGCCTTGAGCAATGCATCAATTACAACTTAGGTTTTCCTACCCCAGTAGTGGTTCCCATGGAGATTTCTTCTCTTGAGTCTCTATTCCAGTAAATTGTAATTCTCTGTATCTGTCTGTCTTTCCAATTTTCAGGGCAGAAGTTTGCACTGTGACCTCAATTCTCTGCTGAATGTATGAAGAGTTGTTGATTTTTAATTTGTTAATCTGTTTTTTTTTTATTGTGAGGATAAGAGTGACAACAACTAAGCTCCTTGCATGCTGGACCAAAGACTAGAAGTCATCATTAGTACTATTTTTAGTCAGTACATTTTTTTTGAAATTATGTGTTGGTTCAGTTCCTTGCCATTTTAAACAGATCTTTTGTATTTATGGTATTTATACTCAGCATTATCACCACATGATCCTAAGGCGGTGACTCATTTCTCTTGGTATTCCCATGATAGTCCCCAGATCTATGTAGAACCTGATTTCTTTGTTATGGCTTTAAAAATAGTTTATTTCTCTCCCTTATAATAGTCCTGAAGTAAATCATCCAGGTTGGTTAGCAGCTGTGCTCCACAGAGTTATTAGGGACCCCATTGTCTTCTGCTTTAGTGGCTCAGCATCCCTTGGACATTGTCCTCATATGCATGATCTGTACTGGGTCACAGGTACCTCTGCTTACAGTTGTTTGGAGAGAAACCAGTCACATGGGCACATCACTTGCTTCAAAGGGCTAAACATCCTGAAAGCTTTCCATTCTTATTAAACATCAAAGCTTATTAATGCCAATTCTTCAAAAATGTTTCATATTAGTTTTGAGGGTTTTTTTAATTTTTAATATAATTTATTGTTAAATTGGTTTCCATACAACACCCAGTGCTCATCCCAACAGGTGCCCTACTCAATGCCCATCACCCACTTCCCCCTCCCTCCCATCCCCCACCAACCCTCAGTTTGTTCTCAGTATTTAATAGTCTCTTATGGTTTGCCTCTCTCTCTCTCTCTCTCTCTCTCTCTCTCTCTCTCTCTCTGTAACTTTTTTCTCCCCTTCCTTTCCCCCATGGTCTTCTGTTAAGTTTCTCAGGATCCACATCTGAGTGAAAACATATGGTATCTGTCTTTCTCTGACTGATTTCACTTAACATAACACTCTCCAGTTCTATCCATGTTGCTGCAAATGACCAGATTTCATTCTTTTCCATTGGCAAGTAGTGTTCCATTGTATATATAAACCACATCTTCTTTATCCATTCATCACTTGATGGACATTAAGGCTCTTTCCATAATTTGGCTATTGTTGAGAGTGATGCTATAAACATTGGGGTACAAGTGCCCTTATGCATCAGAACTCCTGTATCTCTTGGGTAAATTCCTAGCAGTGCTATTTCTGGGTCATAGGGTAGACCTGTTTTTAATTTTTTGAGAAACCTCCACACTGTTTTCCAGAGCGGCTGCACCGGTTCGCATTCCCACCAACAGTGCAAGAGGGTTCCAATTTCTCCACATCCTCTCCAGCATCTATAGTCTCCTGATTTGTTCATTTTGGCCACTCTGACTGGCATGAGGTGATATCTCAGTGTAGTTTTGATTTGTATTTCCCTGATGATGAGTGATGTTGAGCATCTTTTCATGTGTCTGTGGGACATTTGGATGTCTTCTTTAGAGAAGTGTCTATTCATGTCTTCTGCACATTTCTTCACTGGATTATTTGTTTTTCAGGTGTGGAGTTTGGTGAGTGCTTTATAGAATTTGGATACTAGCTTTTTATCTGATATGTCACTTGCAAATATCTTTTCCCATTCCATTGGTTGCCTTTTATTTTGTTGATGGTTTCCTTTGCAGTGCAGCTTTTCATTTTGATGAGGTCCCAATAGTTCATTTTTGCTTTTAATTCCCTTGCTTTTGAAGATATGTTGAGTAAGAAATTGCTGCTAGAACCTGTTCTCTGATATGAAGTTCATGAAACAGGATCCTGTGGTAGACAAGTTGAACATAATGCCTCAGTACTTCCTGCAGGATTCCCTTCTTTCTAACTAGAACACCAGAACTCACTTTTTGATGTCTGCCTTTCACACTAATATGTCCTCATTCATTTTCTTGGTTCTGGATGGCCCTCACAAGAACACTTGTGAATGCTCTGGGTATATTTTAAAATTGCTACTTTCCCCCTTTTCTGTTCTTCCTCCTCTCTAAGGTCCAAATGGAAGAACTTTCTAGGGTGTTAGGGGAAGACATTCTCCTCTAGACAACAGGGACATATATACCCCCAGAGACATATCTTAAAATATAACTTCAAATGAATTTTTAAATGTATAAAATATGCAGAAAATGTAAAAATGGTCCAAGTGCTAAAATATGGATAAAAACCTCAAACAAAAGTGTCCTTAAACAGGAAATAGTGCTTCAATAATAACATTATTGAGAAAAAATTCCCATCAAAGAAGGAAGTAGTAACTTAAAATAGTATTTATTAATCAGTTTTCAACTAAAATGTAAAGTTTTACCTCCATGGAGAAGTATACAAGAGTCTCTAGAGGCTCTGGAAAGACTGATTCAAATAAAGGTCTATGTGATGACAAGTAGAATGCTACCTACTTGGTAGGACTGGTGCAACTCAGGCAGCCCAAGCTTTCATCTAGGATCACTTCTGTGGGAAAAGCCCCTGAGACCTTGTGGGATCCAACTAAACACATGTTCATTATAAGGGAACCTAGAGGACTGATCTGTGCCTCTTTACTTGTACCAAATCATTAGGAACTTATACTGGTTGTCCTAAATATTTCATAGGGGAGATTGGTTTTAGGGTTTACTCATTTAAAATAGGTTTATCTCCATTAGGCATATATGTATTCTCAGATCTCCCTTTTCCTCTTCTAGATTCTTAGGTTTTCTCTCTTTACTCTCCAACCAAATAGTCTCTGAATCCCACTGGTTTTATTTCTCCCTCTGAGAGCTTTTCTTATATATTTCAATCTCTTATAATTTTTATTCAGACAAGTGTTTATTCCTAGCTTCTTCCTGCAGGATCATATATCCATTCCATTTTTAACACTAGATTCATGTCGGTGATAAATGATTAAGGTTAGAGACATGGCTTTGTGATCAGAAAACAAAAGAATCTCAATTCCTGGTCCTGCTTTCCCTACAAGGCAGTGGGAATAATTATAGGTAGAAGAAAACTCACCTATGAATTTAACACAAACGAGCATGTACTTTTTTAATGTTTATTTATTTATTTATTTATTTATTTATTTTTGTGAAGGAGAGAGACAAGAGCAGGAAGGAACAGAGAGAGAGTGAGGCAGAGAATCCCAAGCAGGCTGCATGCTGTCAGCACAGAGCCTGATGCAGAGCTCAGACTCATGAACTGTGAGATCATGACCTGAGCTAAAATCAAGAGTTGGACACTTAATCAACTGAGCCACCCAGGTGCCCCAAGCATGTATTTTTAAGAGAGACATTGTTTGGAGTCATTTCATATGTAGTGTCCTGTCAACAAGGCCTTGACAAATGTACACTTAAGCAATTAATAGCTATAAATAAACAAGAATCACAGAACATAAGACCACTGCAAAGAAACTAATGCAACATGAACTTTTGTGAAGTTGCATCACTGACTAGAATTTGGAAAATATGAGACTGATCCCAAAGAAAGTTTCACTTCTTTCAATTCAGTACTTATTTGGTCATTAACTAGTCACCAAGACACACACACACTAGTATATACCTTGTTGGTAGTGACTTATAGCAAATAATACTAACTGTAGCATTATGAAAGTAACCAGAGCAAAAGAAAAGTTAATTTTTAATAGTTGGTGATTAACACTGAATACTAAGTTCATCTCATTTCAAAAATGTAAATGAGCATGAAAAATAGCAAAACGGGAGATTCCCATTTTACATACCACTAACAAAGTTAAATTCTCAGGCAGAGTAAACACAAAATATTTGAAGAAAAATAATTTTATATATTTGAATGCAGAAGAATTAAATAACATAGACAAAGGCCAATCAGTGCAGGAATACAAGAAGCTTGACTACATTAAAAGTATTAACTTATACTTTACAAAAGCTAATCAAAATATGATAGCTAATATCTATTAATTTTTTTCTATATAGAGCAATTTCTATGAGCTTTACCGGGATTGTGCTTTTGAATTCTTTGGGAAAAGCCAGATTGTAGGTTTTGTTATTAGTATCATTTCTTATATGTATAGAGTTAGTTATAGAGAAGATATATTACTTTCCTAAGAACATGCAACCAATATGAGGTTGAGTAGATATATAATCTTCAGTACTCTGAGCTCAGAGTATCTATTTCTTAACTACTAAATGCCACTGCCCCCATAAAGCCAGGTGTAATTTAAGCCAAAACCCAGGAGAAGATATTTGCATATAATAAAATGACACGAGGTACTATGCATATATAATGAAATACCATACATAAATTAGGCAAAAGATAATATTCTAAGTTCATAATAGGCAAATGATAGGAAAAGGCAGCTCAAAGAAAAGAAAAACTGAATGGCCAAAGAGCATATGATAAAATGTTCAACCTTCATACTTACAAATCATGGGATTGCTAAATAAAAACACACTTGGATTCCATATTTTCTACCTACACGAAAGAAAAAATATTGAAAGTCAGATAATTCATGTGATGGTGAGCATGATGAACAAAGATAATACTTTCAGTTGATGAGAATGAAAAATAAAACAGGTACACTGAGGAGGGAAGGAGTCAAGATGGCAGAGAAATAGGAGGACCTGGATTTTTCTCATCCCTCAAACAGAGCTGTATTGTGGTCAGATCACTTGGAACACCCAGGAAATCGAGCAGTGGAAGAGTCTCCACAGTTGGAGGCAGACTGCTTGGCAGAATCGAAGTGCGTATATGTGAGTTGGGGGAGATAAAATGGCAGAGCTATGGGGGAGAGGGACCCTTTTCTGTGAAGAAACAAAAGGGAGAGAAAAAAAGAGAGGTTTTCAAAGTGCAGCATCAAGTTATCACAAGAGGAAAACCTCTCTGGACCACGGACTGAAGGTGAGAAGTGCTGAGAGTCCCAGTCTTTTTTTGCAAATAGCCTTTGGAGTGGAAACTCTGAGGTTTTGGAAGTTCATGACTTTCTCCTGAGCAGAGCCTTGGCATGAGTTTCTTGGGAGGAGGGAGCTGGCCCTAGAGTGCATAGTGTGGTATAGTGATCTCCAAGGGGCATTGAGAGAGAACATTCCCCTTCTTGGAGTACTTTGGGAAGAGGGTTTATTGCCTTCCCAAGGACAAAAGACCCTGCTGGTGCCAGCCAAAGGCTTTTCAAGAGAGTAAGGAGAGACTTACTCTAGAGCAAGGGAGTGGAGCTGTGGTGTGCCAGGTCCTTTAAGACTTTGGGCTTTGAATCCCAGCCAAGCACCAAGGGCAAGTCTCAGGAGAACTGTGGCTCAGGGCAAGCTGACTGCCCTTGCTATTCTGTGAGGGCTGCCTGAACAACATGTGTTGAGATCCCCGGTCTGGGGAGGAGAGACTGGGGTAGCACAATTTCCCCCTTCCAACACCAACATTGTGGGACTTCAGATAGCAGCACAGCAGCCTCCAGTGGACAAGGGACACACTTATACCAAACCCACCCCTCTGTGCCTGGCAACTTCTTATTTACTGGATGAACACTGACTGACCCAACATAACAGGCCTCTCTTCCAGACCAGCACAGCCAACATCCCCAGGCACTGACAAGTCTTTTTGTCTTTTTTTCCCCACCCTCTTCTTTTTTTCTTTTGGAATCAGGCTCATAGTTTCTTTCTTTTTTGCCATTTCTTATTATATATTTTCTTATTTTTTGATCAGGCTTTTTTAGTCTATTCTGTTTACTTCCCTTCTCTTTTCTTCTGCTTTCTTTCTTTATCTTTTCCTTTATCTTCTCTTGGAATCAGCTTGATAGTTTTTTGATTCTCTGGTTTTCTTTTCTCCCCTTTACTTTCTCTCTTTTTATGGGATCAAGCTTCCCCAGACCTATTTTTTCTCATGGTTACTTCAACAAACAAATCAAAGCACACCTAGTTAAAGGTCCAAACACCCCATCACTGCAAGCAAGGAGGAGCTCTTCAGAGTACTGACCATTGGATTAAAGCAGCCAAAATGCAACAAACACCAGAAACACTTCCTGTAGTGCCAGGCCCTGGACAGTATATGACCCCTTTTTAATATAGCAGTACTCTCAGGCACAGGACACATAACATGCTTATAAACGCACAAAAGACAGAAATTTAGCCAAAATGACAAGATAGAGAAATTCTCCCCAAAAAAGGTTAAGAAGAAAGTACAGCCAGAGAATTGCTCAAAACAGATATAAACAATATATCTGAACAAGAATTTAGAACAACAGTTATAAGACTAATAGCTGGTCTTGAGAAAAGCATAGAAGACACAGAGAAACCCTTGCTGCAGAGATCAAAGGCCTAAGAACTAGTCACAATGAATTAAAAAATGCTATAACTGAGATGCCAAATAAACTAGATACAGTGACAGCGAGGACTGAGAAGCAAAGAAGAGAATAGGTGAAATAGAAGATGAAATTCTGGAAAATAATGAAGCTAAAAAAAAGAAAGAAGGGAAATTACAGTATCATGATGGGAGACTTAGAGAACTAAATGATTTCATGAAACAACACAATATCTGTATCATAGGAATCCCAGAAGAAGAAGAGCAAGACAATGGGGCAGAAGGTTTATTTGCAGAAATTATAGCTGAGAACTTCCCTATTCTTGGAAAGGAAACAGGTATCCAAGTCCAATAGGCACAGAGAACTCTCATCAAAATCAACAAAAACAGGTCAACAGCATGACATATAGTGAAACTTGCAAAATACAAAGATAAAGAGAAAATTCTAAAAGAGCTAGGGACAAAAGGCCCTTAACCTACAAGGGTAGACATATAAGGGTAGTAGAAGACCTGTCCACTGAAACTTGGCAGGCCAGAAGGGAGTGGCAGGAAATATTCAATGTGCTGACTAGGAAAAATATGCAGCCAAGAATCCTTTATCCGTCGATGTTGTCATTCAGAATAGGAGAGGTAAAGACTTTCACAGGCAAACAAAAACTAAAGCAGTTCATGAGCATTAAACCAGCCCTGCAAGAAATTCTAAGGGGAACTATCTGAGTAGAAAGCAGCAAAGACTACAAAGGACCAGAGAACATCACTAGAAACATGAAATCTACAGATAACACAATGGAACTAAATTCATATCTTTCAATAATCACTCTGAATGTAAATGGACAAAATGCCCCAATCAAAAGACATAGGGTATCACAATGGATAAACAAAACAAAACAAAACAAGATCCATCCTATAAGAGACGTGTTTTAATTTTTTAACATTTATTTATTTTTGAGAAACAGAGACAGAGCACAAGAAAGGGAGGGGCAAAGAGAGATGGAGACTCTGAATACAAAGCAGGCTCCAGGCTCTAAGCTGTCAGTACAGAGCTCAACACAGGCTTGAACTCATGAACCGTAAGATCATGACCTGAGCCAAAGTCAGATGCTTAACTGACTGAGCCACCCAGTCACCCCTATAAGAGACACTTTTTAGACCTGAAGACACCTGCAGATTGAAGTGACGGGATGAAGAACCATCTATCATGCTAATGGACATCAAAACAAAGCTGGAGTAGCCATACCTATATCAGACAAACTAGATTTTAAAAGAAAGATTGTAACAAGAGATGAAGAAGGGCATCATATCATAATTAAGGGGTCTATCCATAAAGAAGGGCTAACAATTATAAATATTTATGCCCCCAACTTGAAACATCCAAACATATCAGTCAATTAATCATAGACATAAGCAAACTTATTGATAATAATAGCATTATTGTAAAAAGACTTTAATACTCCACTTATAACAATGGACAAATCATCTAAGCAGAAAATCAATAAGGAAACAAAGGCTCTGAATGATACACTGCATCAGATGGACTTAACAGATATATTCAGAACATTTCATTCTAAAGCAGCAGAATACATATTATTCTTGAGTGCACATGGAACATTCTCCAGAATAGATCACATACTGGGACATAAATCAGCCCTCAACAAGTACAAAAAGATTGAGATCATAGCATGCATATTTTCAGATCACAACTCTATGAAACTTGAAATCTATAAGAAAAAATTTGGAAAGCCCTCAAATACATGGAGGTTAAAGACCATACTACTAAAAAATTAATGGGTTAACCAGAAAATTAAAAATAAATTAAAAAAAACACATGGAAATGAAAATGAAAATATGACAGTCAAAACTCTTTGGAATGCAGCAAAGTTAGTGTTAAGAGGAACATACATTGTAATTCAGGCCTATCTCAAGAAGCAAGAAAGGTCCCAAATACACAACCTACCCTTACACCTCAAGTAGCTAGAAAAGGAGCAGCAAATAAAGCCCAAAGCACACAGAAGAAGGGAAATAATAAAGATTAGAGCAGAAATAAATGATACAGAATTTAAAAATTACAGAATAGATCAATGAAACTAAGAGCTAGTTTTTAAAAAAAAATAAATAAAATTGATAAACACATAGACAGACTTCTCAAGAAGAAAAGAGGACCACAATAGATAAAAGCACAAATGAAAGAAGAAAGATCACAACCAAACACAACAGATATACAAACACTTATAAGAGAATACTATGAAAAATTATATGCCAACAAACTGGGCAATCTGGAAGAAATGGACAAATTCCTAGACACTCACAATTACCAAAACTCAAACAGGAAGAAATAGAAAATTTGAACAGGCCCATAGCCAATAAAGAAATTGAATCAGTTTTCAAAAATCTTCCAACAAATATGAGTCTGAGCCAGATGGCTTCCCAGGGGAATTCTACCAGACATTTAAAGCAGAGTTAATACCTATCTTTCTCAAACTGTTCCAAAAAATACAAATGGAAGGAAAGTTTCCAAGATCATTCTATGAAGCCAGCTGTGCCTTGATTCTAAAACCAGACAAAGACCCCATTAAGAAGGAGAATTTCAGGCCAATATCCCTGATAAACCTGGGTGGAAAAATTCTCAACAAGATACTAGCAAATCAAATGCAACAGTACATTGAAAGAATTATTCACCACGATCAAGTGGGACTTATTCTTGGCCTGAAGAGGTCATTCAATATCTGCAAATCGATCTGCGTGATACACCATATTAATAAAAAAAGGATAAGAACCATATGATTCTCTCCATAGATGCAGAAAAAGCATTTGACAAAATACAACATCCTTTCTTGGTGAAAACCTCAAGAAAGCAGGAACATACCACAACATCATAAAGGCCATATATAAAATATCCACAACTAATATCACTCTTAAAGGGGAAATACTGAGCTCTTTCCCCTTAAGATCAGGAACAGAAGAGGGATGTCCACTCTCACCACTGTTGTTCAATATAGTACTGGAAGTTCTAGCAACAGAAATCAGAAAATAGAATGAAATAAAAGGTATCCAAATCAGCAAAGAAGAAGTCAAACTCTCATTCTTCACAGATGACATGATACTCTACATGGAAAACCCAAAAGACTCCACCAAAAAACTGCTAGAGCTGATACATGTATTCAGCAAAGTTACAGGATATAAAATAAATGTACAGAAATCAGTTGCATTTTTATACACCAATAATGAAGCAGTAGAAAGAGATATCAAGGAATTGATCTCATTTACATTTGCACCAAAACCCATAAGATACCTAGGAATAAACCAAACCAAACAGGTAAAAGATCTGTATTCTGAAAACTATAGAAAGCTTATGAAAGAAATTGAAGAAGACACAAAGAAATGGAAAAACATTCCATATTCATGGATTGGAGGAACAAAAGTTTTTAAAATGTCTATACTACCCAAAACAATCTACACATTCAGTGCAATCCCTATCAAAATACCACCAGCATTCTTCACAGAGCTCGAACAAAAAATCCTAAAATTTGTATGGAGCCTGAAAAGACCTTGAATAGCGAAAGTAATGTTGAAAAAGAAAACCAAAGCTTGAGGCATCACAATTCTGGCCTTCCAGCTGTATTACAAAGCTGTAACCATCAAGAGAGTATGGTGCTGGCACAAAATCAGACCATAGATTAATGGAATCGAATAGATAACAAAGAAATGGACCCACAGGTACATGGCCAACTAATCTTCAACAAAGCAGGAAAGAGTATCCAACGGAAAAAAGACAGTCTCTTCGGCAAATGGTCCTGGGAAAACTGGACAGTGTCATGAAGAAGAATGAAACTGGACCACTTTCTTATACAATACACAGAAATAAATTCAAAGGATAAAAGGCCTAAATGTGAGACAAGAAACCATCAAAATCCTTCAGGAGATAATAGGCAGCAACCTCTTTGACCTCAGCAGCAGCAACTTCTTACTTGATATGTTTCTGGAAGCAAGCTAAATAAAAGTAAAAATGAACTATTGAAACCTCATCAAGATAAAAAGCTTCTGCACAGTGAAAGAAACAATCAACAAAACTAAAATGCACCTTACAGAATGGGAGAAGATATTTGCAAATGACATATCTTATAAAGTGTTAGTATCCAAAATTTATAAAGAACTTACCAAACTCAATACCCCCCAAAAAAATAATCCAGTGAAGAAATGGGCAGAAGACATGAATAGACACTTTTCCAAGAAGACATCCAGATGGCTAACAGACATGAAAAGATGCTCAACATCAGTCATCATCAGGGAAATACAAATCAAAACCACAATGAGATACCACCTCACACCTATAAGAATGGCTAAAATTAACAACTCAGGAAACAACAATGTTGGCTAGGATGCAGAGAAAAGGAAACCCTTTTGCACTGTTGGTGGGAATGCAAACTGGTGCAGCCACTGTGGAAAAAAGTGTGGCAGTTCCTCAAAAAATTAAAAATAGACCTACCCTATGACCCAGCAATTAGACTACTATGTATTTATCCAAAAGACAGAAAAATGTTAATTCAAAAGGGCACATGCACCCCAATGTTTATAGCAGCCCTCTCAACAATAGCCAAATTATGGAAAGAGCCCAAATGTCCATCAACTGATGAATGGATAAAGAAGAGGTGGTGTGTGTGTGTGTGTGTGTGTGTGTGTGTGTGTGTGTACACATATACACACATATTGGAATACTACTCAGTAATAAAAAAGAATGAAATCTTGCCATTTGCAACAACGTGGATGGAACTAAAGGGTATTATGCAAGCAAAATAAGTCAGTCAGAGAAAGATATATGATTTTACTCATAAGTGGAATTTTAGAAACTCAACAGATGAACATAGGGGAAGGGAAGAAAAAATAAAATGAAAACAGACAGGGAGTCAAACCATAAGAGATTCTTCAGTACAGAGAAAAAACTGAGGGCTGCTGGAGGTGGGGTGGTGGTGGGATGGGTTAAATGTTTGATATACATTAAGGAGCACACTTTTGGGGATGAGCACTGGGTGTCCTATGTAAGAGATAAATTACAGGTTCTACTCCTGAAGCCAAGACTACAATGTATGTTAACTAACTTGAATTTAAATAATAAAAAAGCTACAGATACATTGGGGATTGGCAGTATTGAGTGAAGTAAAAAATACAAGTGTAATAAAAATGAAAATGACCATTTGGTGCTGGAATTTGACTTCTGTATATATGTTTTCATTTGTCCCTCATTCTTTTTCCTCATAATTACTTCTGAAATAAACCGCTTTCCTGCTACTGCTGCTACTACTACTACTACACACACACACACACACACACACACACACACAGATATACAGACACTTGTTTCAGGCTCTGCTTTTAGTGGTAACCTAGGTTAAAATAAGTCTTCACAAGAAATATAGAAGAAGTGTAAGTATACTATTGTACACATATTTTATAAAATGAAAAATTATACGGCAATTAAATGGTTGGACCATATCTATAAGTATTTTGTAGTTAAATCTAAAAACTATATTAATAGAAAAATCACACTTTTTTAAGGTTATATGTTTATTTTAAGAGAGAGAGAGAGAACGAGCATGAGCTGGGGAGGGGCAGAGAAGGAGAGAAAGAGAGAGAGAATCCCAAGCAGGCTCCACACTGACAATGCTCTGCATTGAGCACCAATGTGGTGCTCAAACCCATAAATCACAAGATCATGACCTGAGGCGAAACCAAGAGTCAGATGTTTAACCAACTGAGCCACCCAGGTGCCCTGAAAAAAATCACACTTTTGAATGGTTGTCTATTGTTTTAAGAAGACTAGAAAGGGAAGAGAAAGTTCAGAAACCACTCCAGAGTCACAGAGTTTTATTAATAGAAGATGATCAGGAAGATAGATAATTAAGAAAAAAATTGTGTTTAAGTATCGTGTCATTTTTGTCAAATGAGAATTTTAAAAATGAATTTGTGTTTATAAATCCTTGCAAATGCTTGAAATATCAGGGGTAGGAAGTACAAAAATAGATTAACCATAGATGCCTACAAGAAGGGATAGGTGTTGATAAGGGACTGGGTGAAAAACAAAATCTTGTATTCATTCATTATTCTTTATACAATTTGAGTTTGTCATCATGTTTATGTTGCACACATTTAAAGTGAATAATTATTGGGAAGCCTGGGTGGCTCAGTCAGTTAAGCATCTGACTTCGGCTTAGGTCATGATATCAGGGCTTGTGAGTTCAAGTCCTATGACAGGTCCTGTGCTGACAGCTCAGAGCCTGGAGGCTGCTTCAGATTCTCTGTCTCCCTCTCTCTCTATCCCTCCCTTGCTTGTGTGCTCTCTCCCTCTCTCTCTCAAAAATGAACATTAAAACTTTTTTAAATAAAGTGAATAATTATTTTTAAAATAGCATTTCTACTTTGATGCTGATTTAAAAAACTTTCTTTATTCATTCTTCTGTAGGTAAGTATGCAGAGATAGATATGAAAAAGGAAATGCAAATTATAAAATGTTATTACTGGTTTCTTCTAATTGGGGATCTTGGAGTAATTGTGTTCTTTTTTTTTTTTTACTTCTCTATATTGCTTGAATTTTACATAATAAATCTCCCAAATTTTCAAAATAACAAAAATTATTATCAATAAATTATATAATCTGTAGGATTCTTGAGCCGTCACCATTCTTTTTGTTGAGGATGTAGACTGAAAATAAACAGTATCGGGGATCTGTGGGACAATAACTAAAAATCTAACATTCTTATCATTGGAATTATAGGAGAAGAGAAACAGAGTAGGACTGAAGAATATTTGAAGAAATAATGGCTGAAAACACTTTAAATTTAGTGAAAGACATAAACCTACGTATCCAAGAAGCTGAGTGAACCCCACATAAGTTAAACAAAAAAATAAATTCACACCAAGAGACATAATAATTCATTTTTGTATACTAAAGACAAAACTGTTAAAAAATAGCTATAGGTAACACATTATCTATAAAGTAACAACAATTCAAATGATGGTGGATTTCTCAGGAAACCATGGAGGCCAGAAGGAAGGGGCATAACATTTTCAACTACTGAGAGAAAAGAATAGTTGATACAGTTAAACTATCCTTCAGGAATGATGAGGAAATGAAGAAATTCTCAAAATAAAATTAATAAATCTTTTTTCCTTACCAGACCTACCTTTGAACAATAGTTAAAGGAACCTATCCAAACAGAAAGAAAATAATTAACAAGAAGTTAGGAAAATAGAATGGGTAAAAATAGAAGTAAGCATAATAAACCATCTTGTATCTCATGAATTTCTTTAATCATATTTTATGGGTGAAGCAAAAGTTATAAAACCATCTAATGTGATGCTCAATGTATGTACAGCAAATACCTAGCACAATTATATTTAAAAAGTGGTGAGGATTAAGGCAACATAATGAAGTAATGTTTCTACACTTCACTTGAAGTGGTAAAATATCAATACTAGTAGGCTGTGATAAGTTATATATGCATACAGCAATAACCTAGAGTAAACAATAAGAAAAAGATAAAAAGCAACATACTCAAAAATATTATAAATAATATAGAGCTTTATAAAATGTACATGTAACCCATGGGAAGACAAGACAGAAAAACTGAAAAAAAAGAAGCAAAGGGAATAAACAGAAAACAAGTAATAACATGAAACACTTAAGACTTAACATTGAATGTAAATGGAAATGGTCAAGTACAGCAAATATAAGACACAGATTGGCAGAGTAGATAAAAAGACACCCAACTACATGTTGTTCACAAGACTTTGATATCAAATGTAACAAATTAGGTCCATTATTGAAAGTTAAAAAGAGAAATATATATATATATATATATATATATATATATATATATATATATATATATATATTATAAAAGTATTAACAAAAAAGGCAATATGGTCATACTAATATCAGGCGACGTAGATTTCTCAGTGGAACTTCCACCAAGATAGACCACATTGTGAGTCTTCAAGCAAATCTCAATACATATTTTTAAAAATTGAATAATACTGAGCCTTTTTTGTGACCATAATAGAATCAAACTAGAAATCAATAACTGAAATACAACAGAAAATCTCCAAACTGTTGGAAATTTAACACATCTCCAAATACTCCATAAATCAGAGGAAATCTCAAAGAAAATAAAAACAATGTACAGGACTGAATGAACATGAAAAGATGACACATCTAAATTTGTGGAATGCAGTTAAAAGAATGCTGAGAATGAAATTTAAAACTCTACTGCTTGCATTAGGAATAAACAAGAAAGATTTCAAGTCAACAATCTATTCCTATCTCAAAAAAAAACAAGTACAAAATAAACTGAAAGTAAGAAGATGGCAGGGAATAACAAAGATATGAGCAAATATCAATGCAATTGAAAATAGGAAAAACATAGAAAAAAGATGTTTCTTCAGAAAAACCCAACAAAATTAATAGCAAGACTGACAAAGATAAAAAGAGAGAAGACAAAACCCACCAATATCTGAAATAAATAGGCAGAATCACAACAGATCTTGCAACTATTAAAATAATGAGGGAAGACTATGACAATTTTAAACTCATAAATTCAACAATAAGAAACTGACCAATACTGGGCGCCTGGGTGGCGCAGTCGGTTAAGCGTCCGACTTCAGCCAGGTCACGATCTCGCGGTCCGTGAGTTCGAGCCCCGCATCAGGCTCTGGGCTGATGGCTCGGAGCCTGGAGCCTGTTTCCGATTCTGTGTCTCCCTCTCTCTCTGCCCCTCCCCCGTTCATGCTCTGTCTCTCTCTGTCCCAAAAATAAATTAAAAAAAAAAAAAAAACGTTGAAAAAAAAAATTTTTTAAAAAAAAAGAAACTGACCAATACTTCAAAAATCACAAACTACCAAAATTCAGCTAAAGTGAAAGAGATAAACTGAAGAGGTCTAAACCATTAAGTAAATTTAATTTTTAATTTAACTTTAAAAGGTCACAAAAATATCTCCAAGCCCAAATAGTTTCACTGAAGAATTTGGCAAACATTAGAAAATAACCACTTTGACAATAAATTATATTTTAAAAAAGAAAAAAGAAAAAGGAAAAGAAAATAACATCAATTTTACACAATACCTTCCAGAGTATTTTGAGGCTAGTATTGCCCAGATATTTCTCTTTGACTATTATTGTCTTATACATTTTCATTTATTTGGTATGATGCACATATTTTGGACAAGGAAAACTGGAGTATGTAAATCTCTTAGAATCAGCCTTACATACAGTAATTGCTGAACAAATACTCAGTGGATGAAGACACAGAAGTAGTGGCTCTTTGCCTCCCCACCTGGCTCCTGCAGAAGAGACTCACCATAATGATTTAATACTAAAGACTTAAAACATAAATACTGAGAGGCGCCTGGGTGGCTCTGTCAGTTAAGTGTTGGACTTGGGCTCAGGTCGTGATCTCCCTGTTAGTGAGTTTGAATCCAGAATCCAGCTCTGTGCTGACACCTCAGAGCCTGGAGCCTGTTTCCTATTCTGTGTCTCCCTCTCTCTCTCTGCCTCTCCCCCACTCACACTCTGTCTCTGTCTCTCAAAAATAAACTTTAAAAATTTAAAAAAAAAAAAACATTAATGCTGAAACTACAAGAAGCAAACTGAAGAGAGACTAGCCTGAGCTTTGACCCTTTATCTCTGGACCTTGTTGGGAGGGAGAAGAGGAAGATTGGAGAAAACTGTGGTTGGCCCCTTTATGCTCACAAGGGCAGCTTCTGAGGGTCCAATGTGGAAAAGGGTTCAACCCTTGTGGAAAAGGGTTCAGTCAGGGTTCAGCCTGACTGCAAACCATCTAAGGTGCTGTATGTCCCCAGAGAGAATCACCTTTGTCTTTGGGAAACCTTTGCTCACACTTTCCTCCAACACGACTGCCCCGCCTCAACTGATGTTCCAGCCTCTGACAGGGGCTGTACATTTTCTCTTAGACTTCCTGCCCTCAGACCTTGCATCAAAGATCTGCCTCATGAACTTATTACTGGACTGAACTATTTATGGCCAGCTAAGGTTCAGCAGACAGTCGGTTGGCAAGTCTGAATGCAAAGGGCATTTTTAGGGCAGTGCCTGCTTTGGGGACTGTGGCGCTCAGACGTGAAAAAGACCATTGCACACAGCCTGCCTCCGGCAGTTTTAAAAGAGAACCTTGTGCTTAAGTTGTTCCAAACCATAGGCGTCTATGCCTGGCACTCCAGTATATCATGCCAGATATACTGCATTTGTCTAGACCACCGACTCATTGCTCTTGCTCCCAGGCTTCTGATAGTAACAATTGTCCGGAAGTACACTGCGCAGGCTCAAGCTGAAGAGCACTCCTCCCCTTGCATGGTTTTGGTCCAATCACTAGCTGAATGGAACAAAAGGCGCGAGAAGTGTGTAGGAAAGACCCCTGAATAACGGTGGGCTGGTGTGTCAGGAAGGTCCAAATTGGGTTCTCCAGGAATGGACTTGACTGAGCAGGTTGGAGGTAAGGAGGTTCGATGGCCATGGAGTGCCTCCCCCCTGGAGGAGGGAAGTTTGGGAGGGAAGCAAAGAAAAATCGACTGGATCTCAGGCAGGGCAGATAGAGGCTTGAGCATTAGGGATGTTATTAGGTCAGAAAGCTTTCTCTGGATGAAATACTACTGTAATTCTATGAATAATGAATTTTAAAATAATGATGTTAAGATTTTTATTATGAAAATTGGAGAGAATAATCAAAATAAAAACAACCACTATCTAGATTATTTTAAACTGCTTTATTGAAATATGGTTGACATACAGTAAGTTTCATTTAGTTAAAGCCTACGATTTGATAAGTTTTCACATATGTATGCACCCTAAAAACCATCAGCACAGTCAAAACAAGGAGTGAACGCACATTGCTCATTTGTTCATTTTTGTAATCCACTATCCTGCCTCTCTTCCACCTGCAACTACTGATCAGCTTTCTATCACTATAGATTAGTTTTCAGCTTTTACTATTTGTTAATAAGTGGAACTATGTGATATGCATTTTTTGGTCTTGTTTTTCAGCAGTATGATAATTTTGAGATGCATCCACGGTCTCGTATCAATAGCACGTTTCTTTTTTACTCCCAAGTAGTAAGCCATTGTATAATATACAGTTTGTTCAGGTGTTCTTATTTGGATTATTTTCAGATTTTGTCTATTCAAATAGTGCTTCTGAGAATATTTGTCTAAAAATCTTTATAGACATATAGTTTTACTTGTGAATAATTGCCTAAGATGGGAATGGTTGGGTAGCAGGCTGAGTGTACAATTAGCTTCTTAAGAATATGACAGTTTTTCAAAGTGATTGTGTCATTCTACATTTTTACATTTTACATTTCCACCAGTAGTGTGTATGTTCGATTTTTTTCCCACAACCTCGCCTACACTTAGTATAACAGACATTATTAATTTTAGCCATTTTAATAGGTGTAGTGGTATCTCCTGTTTTAAATTTGCATTTCCCTAGTGATTAATGATATTGAACATCTTTTCATGTGTTTATTTGCCGTCACTATATTTCTCATGGTAAAGTGTTTGCTCAAACTTTTTGTCTATTTTCTTTTATTTTTATTTATTTTTGAGAGAGAAACAGAGCGCGAGTGGGGGAGGGGCAGAGAGAGGGAGGCACAGAATCTGAAGCAGGCTCCAGGCTCCTAGCTGTCAGAGCTGTTAGCACAGAGCCTGACTTGGGGCTCCAAGTCACAAACAGCAAGATCATGACCTGAGCCAAAGTTGGTCGTTCACACTGAGCCATCCAGGCGCCCCAAACCTTTTGTCTATTTTATATTGGGTTGTTTGTTTGCTTGTTATAAAGTTTTGAGAATTTGTTGTGTGTTGTGAATACAAGTCCTTTATCAGATGTTTTGCAAAGCTTTTCTCCCAGTCTGCAGTCTTTCTTCTCACTGTGTATTTTTTACAGAGCGAAATTTTAAAAATTTGAAGTACTATTTCTCAAGTTTTTCTTTTACAGATTCTGCTTTGCTTTTTTATCTAAGGAATCTTTACCTAACCTAGGTTCACAAAGATTTTCTCTGTTTTGTTGGGTGTTCTAGAAATTTTATAGTTTTATGTTTTAATTTTAGGTCTATGATTCACTTTGAGTTACTTTTCCTCCATGTTGTGAGTTGTGATTCCAAGTTTTCGGTTTTGTTTTGTTTGAGATTTTTAAATTGTTTTTTGGCATAAGGGTATTCAAATGTTCTAGCACCATTTGTTGAAAAGACTGTCTTTTCTCCAGGAATCGTCTTTTCATATTTGCTAAAAATAAATTTTCCATATATATTCCTATGTCTATTTTTGGATCTAGTCTGTTCCATTGATCTATTTGTACATCTTCATGCTAATATCTCACTGTCTTGGCACTGTAACTCTATAGTAAGTCTTGGAATAAGGCACTGTAAGTACTCCCAACTTTTTCTTTCAAAGTTTATTGGCTATTCTAGGTCCCTTTAATTCCCATATGCCTCTTAAAACCAATTTATCAATGTCTAGAATACCATCTGCTTAATCTTTATTGTGATAACACTGCATTTATCGATGAATTTGTGGAGTTTTGTTATCTCAGCAATATTGCATATTCTAACTCAAATAAATACGAATATGGTATTTATTCACGAGTCAGAAAATTTCTATTTATTTTAGTTTCTTTTAATTTCTCTCATTAATATTTTGTATTTTTCATAGTACATCTTTTCATTTAAAATTTGTTTTATTTTTGTAATTTGTTAATGATGCATTATATAATTCATATTAAATGTTATGCCAACCTTGTATTACTGGGATAAACTATGCTTGATCATGATATTATTTTTCTTTTGGATTTGACTTGCTAAATGTTTATGTAGAATTTTTACATTTATGTTTGTGAGAGATATTACTCTTAGTTTTCTGTTATCTGTCTTTGATTTCAGAGTAAGTCTTTCCTTATTGAATGAACTGGGAAGTTTTCATATCTCTTCAAGTTTCTGGAAATTCTGCATGGAATTGATATTATTTTATCCTTTTTTTTTTGAGATAGCGCGAATGAGCAAGGGGCAGAGAGAGAGAGAATCCCACAAGGGGCAGAGAGGGAGGTAGGGAGGGAGAAAGAAAGAGAGAGAGGATATTATTTTATCCTTAAATGTTTAGAATTCACAAGTGAAGCCACCTGGGCTGGTGTTTTTATGCAGGAAGGTTTACAATTATAAATACAGTCTCTTCAATAAATACATGGCCATACAAATTACCTATTTTTTCTTGAGCGAGCTTTGATAGTTTCTTTCAAGTCATTTGTTCATTTCTTCTAAGTTATAAGATTTATTGCAGTGAAGTTGTTATAAAATTCCCTTCTTGTGAATTTAATGTCTGTAAAATTTATCAGTACATCCTCTTTACATTCCTGATAATGGTAATTGGTTTTTTTTTTTTCATTTTCTCTTGATCACTCTGGCTAGTGGTTTATCTCCCTTTAAAAAAAAGAACTTTATTATATAATTGATAAAGAGTTGCACATGCTTAATGTGTACAATTTGATGAGTTTGAACTTTCATTTCTCTTCTCAAATAATGTTTTTGGCTTTATTCATTTTCTTCATTAGTTTTTTTGTTTTCCTTTCTTTCTGCTTACATTCTGATTTGGTCTTAATTTGGTTTTCCTTTTCTATTTTTTATAGTGGAAGCTATGTATTTATTTTGAGACCTTTCTTATTTTGTAATATAAATATTTAGAGCTATAATTCCCTTTTAGTTTTTACTCACTGTCTTATATGCCTCCCACAAATGTTGATAGATTGTATTTTTATTTTAATTTAGTTCAAAACACTTTTCAGTGTCCTTTTTTTTCCTTTGACAAATGGGTTATGTAAAACTGTATTATTTAGTTTCAAATATTTTCATGTTTTCCTGATATTTTTCCCTGATTAATTTCTACTTTATTTCTGTTGTGACCTTAGAACATATTTTGTATTATTGAATACTTTTAAATTTATTTGGGCTTTCTTGAAGCCCCAAATATGTGAGCACTTAAACAGAATACATATTCTGTTGTTGGGATAGAATTTTCTATAGTTTCAATTAGCTCATATTGGTTAATAGTTCTATAAGTTTAAGTTAGCTTAGTATGATCATGAATATTCTGTCCAGTTATTTTATTGTCAGATAGTCATTGAAATCTCTAAGTATAAATTAGATTTTTTATTACTTTTTAGTTTTATCAGTTATTACATCAAATATTTTGAAACTACATTACAAAGGCATATAAAAGTTTAGGTTTGTATTTTATTATATTTTATATTATGCTTTTGTCTTTGTATGGTAGAGATGTTTTATTATAGTGTTCTATTTCATTTTTTCTCAAGTCTGATTTCAGTGATATCACATGGGCAAGTTGAAATTATTTTTTTTCTTTGGATAGCTAAGGATGCCACAGGTTTAGGGTTTAAACTGCTCCAGTGGTCTTTACCTTGGGCCCTTGGGCTCACCCAGTATTGCAGAGGGCAAGGCCACTACCACTTTGAGCTGCTGTTCTCAAATTGGCCTGCTGTGTTTCCAGTGAATTTATGCTGACTCTTTTGTTGTTCTCCTGTCAGGTCCACAGATTCTGTGCCATTCCTTCCTCCTTTTACTGTCACACAGATGCCAACAGGTCCTGTGACTGTTAGTGGTTTGTCTCCACCCACGTGTATTTTAAGTTCTATGAGAAAATTTGTCATCATGTTTTATTATAAATGTTGTTGATGGACATATTTGATTTGGTATCCAGTTGTTCTGTTTTTAAGTGATGAAGACATATTGATAAGCTGTGTTACTGTTGTCACCATTTCCTGACTCTACATTTCCTCCATTTCAGTCTTGGTAATTTTACCATATTTGCTCCAACTATTTTTTTAGTATTTAAAAGTAAACAATCCGAGATATCCTTTCAATTTCCTCTGAAATGTTTTAGTATGTTTCTGTTTAATAAAAGAACATTTTCCTTAGCAAAAATATCATACTACTTCCACAACTGAAAAAATTAACAATTCCCCGAAATCATCTAACATTCAGCCCCTATATAGCTTCATTTTTATCCTCACGATCACTTTTAAAAGTGGTATTTTTTGTCAAACCAGTGTCCACATGTTGCAGTGAGTCTTTTACAAATCTCTTAATCAAGAATGCCCTTAGAACAAATACATTTTTCCCGTTACTTTTAGATTATGATATTTCTCCTATAGAATTAAAGCCAGCATATTTTATTTTACAGAATTTCTGAAAATCACTATCCAGAAAAGATAAGAACACCGAAAAATTATCCTATAACTGTCTTCCATAACTATGCTCCATACCTCAGAGGATATGCCATTATAATTTTTATTAAAATATTCAAAGAGAAGTAGGGAGAATAATATAAAATAAAAGCACAATCACTGACTTACTGCCCTGCTTGTTTTCATCAATTCTACACTCCCTTTAAACTACTCTAAATCAAAATTTTGGATTACATCTTTTCTACTGTCCTAGGCAGATGGCACGTAATATTAATAACACCATTTTAGGGAAACACATGAGAATACGCCAAGCCATCCCTTGTGACCAGCACTAAAAATACAGTGGAGAGTAAAAAGAGGTGGAGGTCACATCTGTTGCCAACACTATGCTGAGAAATGGTTGCACCCACCAACTGTAGAAAGACATTTTGGGGACAATCATGTACAATTTTATAGATTTAGTTTGGGGATAATATTAAGATATTTTATTGGCTGTTATAATAGAGTTGTGGATTTCTAAGAAAATACCTTTAATTTTTAGATATGCATTCTGAAGTATTTGGATATGAACTGTCAGGAAGGCTGGGCTTGTTTTTAAAAGTCCATTAGAGGTTCCAGTGCTCTACTTCCAGATCACTTTGGCCCTTTCCTCACTTCCTTCTCACTCTCAGAAGATCCTCCAATTCTAGTTTTTGCCTCCACAGGGCATTCCAACTCAAAGAAGATAGAAGAGTTTCTGGAGATGGTGGAAAATCTGCAGCAAGGTCATGTATCCCCTTGTGCCTGAGTCTGGGTTTGGGGAAATGGTTCAGAGCCCTCACAATTAAAACCTCGGGAAATTATCCCATTTTGCTTTTAATTTTAAAATTTAACTATTTGAGGGGCACCTGGGTGGCTTAGTTGGTTAGGCATCTGACTTCAGCTCAGGTCATGATCTCGTGGTTGGTGGGTTCGAACCCCATGTTGGGCTCTGTGCTGACAACTAAGAGCCTGGAGCCTGTTTCAGATTCTGTGTCTTCCTCTCTCTCTGCCCCTCCCCTGCTTGCTCTCTCTCTCTCTCTCAAAAATAAACATTAAGAAATTTAACTATTTGAACCAACAATACCACACCCTCTTTCAGAATTAAGAAGTTAGATAGGATAGATGGCAAATGATGTCTCTAAACTATTGTATTTCATTTGCCTTCCCCACAGCAGGTAAGTAACAACTGTTATCAGAGAATTTTTGTATCCTTCCGGAGATATTTTACATATACATAGGTATAGATACATACATACTTTTCCCATTTAAAAAAAAAATAAATGTTTATTTATTTACTTTGTGGGGGGACAGAGAGAGAGAGAGAATCCCAAGTGGGCTCTGCATTGTCATCACAGAACCCAACTCTAGGTTCAGTCCCACGAACCGTGAGATCATGATCTGAACCAAAATCAAGAGTCAGATGTTTAACTGACTGAACCACCCAGGTGCCCCCACCCCATTTTTTAGTACACAAGTGGCCAAAAACCATACAGATGGCTTTGCATCTTTTTGTTGTACTGTATCATAGGATGACACGAGCCCAGAACCCACAGCAGAACTGGGGCAAAGCGGTTCTGCTAATTCCATTCTCAGTTCAAAATGCTATGGTTGGTCAAAACGAGATAAATAGGAACTTTGGCCTTCCTTCCTAAGCTGACATATCAGGCCTGCTGCTTAGGCAAAACTTATTAAAAAAAAAAAAAACTTTTAAGGCTTAGAGTGGTTTTTTTTAAATTTTTTACTGTTTGTTTATTTTTGAGAGAGAGAGAGAGAGAGTGCATGAGTGGGGGAGGGGCAGAGAGAAAGAGAGAGAGAGAGAGAGAGAGAGAGAGAGAATCCAAAACAGGTTCCAGGCTCTGAGCTGTCAGCACAGAGCCTGGGGCTCAAACTCATGAGCTGTGAGATCATGACCTGAGCCAAAGTCGGACATTTAACCAACTGAGCCCCCCAGGCGCCCCTGGCCTAGAGTATTTTTTAAATAGACTGGTATAATGTGTTTGCCTTATATTTTCATGTTTTATCTTGTTTTCCTTTTTAAATTCAATCCCAGAGGTAGAATTGTAACATCTGTGTCCCACAGGTAAAACCCTGGTTTACAGAGGAACTAGGTATCTGAGGTCCAGAAATTCTTAGAGAATTGGGGACAGGCGCAGGGACATTTGGAATGTTTTTCCTCAAACTTGGTCCCCCAGCTTTGTGATGATGAATGTTGGAGCCAGAGAGGCAAAAGGAGGAATGCTTCTTAAGTCAGGTCATTGAAATTGGGAAACTTGTGAGGAAACTAAGTCAAAGAAGATTGTAGCAAAAGTTCTCCAGGAGGCAGTGTGCTCCCTTTCACTGGAGGGCTTGCAAGCTGCCACCTGGCATGTAAGGGGCCAGCATTTTTTCCTTTTGCCTAATTGGGATAATCCCTTGGTCACAGATTTGTCATGTTTTCCCCTAACCTGTGCCATTAACCCTTGATCTTAACAGGATGAAACTGCAGGGAGATCTCTATTAGCTTCTCACAGCACTCAGAGTAAAATCCAGAACCCCTTACCTTGGTTCACAAGACCTTGGTTCACAAGGTTCTATAGAACCTCCCTTACCCTTTCATTCCACCTCGCATCCTGCTACTTTCTGCTTGTTTAGTGGGTATCTTCCCCGTGCCCTAGAACATGTACTCCCTGCTTCCCCAGCTCCAGGTGTTTGTATTTGCTATTCTCTCTGCCTGGAAATGTCTGCAACCCCTTCCCCTCATTCAGAACCTTGAAACTTGCTCATCATCTTCCTTATTTGGGGGCCCAGGAAATTCTCCCTGTACTTAAAGAAATGGTATACACCCCTTCGCTCTCTATCTCCCTATTCCTTGTGCTATTATTCTTTTTACACGTCATGTCAAATATTATAATCTGTTTTACTGTTCACTCTCTTTTTCTACCACTTGTAACAGAAGCCCACATGCACATCCTTGTGATGCAGCAGACACTCAATAAATTCATGTTGAATGAAAGCAGGATAGACAACGTGCCTGCACTCACCTCATCTCCACCTGCTTTCGATGGCTGACCGTCTCCAGCTCAATCTCACTTTTCTTCTACAGCAGAAAGCCTGGATCCACGGATTGAAGACCTGGCTAAACGAATTAAGGAGTTTAAAAAATGTGAGCTCAGGGGTCTTTGCTGGCTGGCTTAGCTCAAAGAGAAGGGCCTGGGCTTTGAAGCTTCTGTTTATTCATCTGTATAATCTGGGAATGCTTGTTGAGTCATTTGAAATGCAACATTTTAAGAAGGAGCAGAGCCTAGTACTTTGTTTACTTAACATCTTTCTTTTTTTCTCTGGCCCAGTGAAACAGAAAACCAGTGAGGAGGTGAGAGAGGCCTGTGCCCTGTGGGAGACCAAACAGAAAGAATTAGATGCATGTAAGTGGTATGAGAAGAATACAGTGAGGTCCCATGGCATCTCTAAATCATAAATCCCCCTGTCCTCCCTAAACCCTCGGTTCCAGATACACAATTTTTCAGTGTAGTCCCCAAGAGCCACTTAGGTATCTTGTCACCTCTTTGGCTTCAACTTCTGTCTCTCACTCCCCTTCCACTTTAATGACAATGAAACACTCACAGGGCATATTCTCATCTTAAGGACTTTTCACTATCTGTTCCCTCTACCATAATGTTTTTCACACTTGATCATCTAGATGTCCTCCTATTCTAATAATTCAGCTCTCAGCTCAAACCTCAGCTCCTTATAGAGGTCTTAGCTTTTCTTCCCATCTAAGAGCATCTGCCCCGACCTTATCACTCTTTACACCTTGCTTTTTTTTTTCTCTATAACCCTTATCCCCCCCGGCTTGATATATTTACAACTTCATTATCATATCTCTCCAATGAGATTTAAGGTGTGTGTAAAACCATGTTCATTCTGTATCATTCTCACATGACCATTTGTAAATGCCATGGCCTTTTAGCACTCACGAAGAATACAGGCACATACAAGGGAGAAGGCTGGTTTCAGAGTGATCTTCACTAGGCAAAGGAGATGGGATAGAAGGAAGACACTCAAGTATTTCCTGGGTCTGTACAAGACCTTTCATGTCACATCAAGCAAGTCCCTTCCCTGAAGTTGGAGTTGTTGGGAGGTAGGGCATGTTATAGGCGCTGGGTCTGAAAGTGTCACTCTTTTTCCCAGTGAATCTAGAACAACTGTGCCTAGAAGAGGTCTTGAAGAAAAAGCAAGGTATTTTATAGCTGTTCTTTCTCTCTCTCAATCTGTGTGTGTGTGTGTGTGTGTGTGTGTGTGTGTGTGTGTGCATGCACATGTGTGCACACTTCTGGCCAAGTCATGCCACAAAAGCTACTTTTCCCATAGTAGACAGATGAATTCTGTTGAAACATAAATCAAGTCACATCCCTCTTATAATGAAACGCCTTCTTACCTACAATCTCACTCATAGTAAACAGAAATATCTTGTCAATGAGCTGCAAATTAGATGTTAGCTAACCCATCTCCATTTCACCTTTTACCACTTCCCTTGGCTGAGTTCACTCCAGTCATTCCAGCCTCTTCACTACCCAGACATTCACAGGGCATATTCCAAAACCTCAGAGTCGTTGAATTAGCCATTCTTTTTGCATGAAACACTCTACTCACTGATAACAATAATTTTCATTAATAATGACAGTTATTTGTATGTTAGTGAACTTAATATCTGCCCCCTCTGTTAGTCTGTTGATTCCTTACTGGCAATTAATCACCCCTTTTTTGGTTCACTGAATTTTTACCAACCCAAGCCCAAAGTCTAATACATACTATAGGCATTGAATACATGTTTATGGAAATTAACTTGAATCAATTCCTAGCAGGATGAAGGATTATGTTTTTTTTAACCCGGCTTGTCTGGAAGAAACAGCAAGAAGAAACCAAGGTAAGAGAGAAAAAATACATAGGGAGGCAGACAGGCCAAAACCATTCAGGAACATAAAAGCAGCAATATCCAATTCAGCTAACCATCCTTCCAACCATTTAATGATCTAGTCATCCTACCAGCCATCTATTCCACCCAATCTTCCATCTATCTATCTATCTATTGAAATTATCCAGTGCATCCACTCTTCCATTTCTCCACCCTTTGCAACTAACCATCCATTCATCCAACTATTTACCCATCCATCTATTCATCTAACCAACAGTTGACCCAACCATCTATTCATCTACCCATCCATTTATCCATTTCATTATCCATCCATCTATCTACCTACCATCTATCAATTTAGTCATTCACACAGCTGTTTGTCCACCCCAAACATACATATCTATAACTATCATCCAATTTTCCATCCATCTGTTCATCCATACATACATATAAAAATTCATACCATCATCCAACCAGCCATCTCCTCTTCCTTTCAACCATTCATCCATTTTTATATCCATCTATTCAGCTGTCTGCCATTCCACCTATTCATCGAACCATTTATTCATCCATCTGTATATTCATAAATACATCCAACAACCATTTACCATTTCCAAGGGGAAATAAGAATCATCTAGAAGTAGAGGCAAAGGTCATGGGAACCCCAGACTTTACTCAGAAGCTCACCTTTGCTCTATGTGTGTGTACATGTGTGTGCGTGTGGTGTGTAAAACATGATGCCTTAGTCACCAGGGTAAATGATTGTGGAACAAACTGCCCATTTCTGGTAGACAATTAACGGAGTTCCTGCTCTGTGCCAGCTCATGGAAGAGAGCAACACCTACAGGTACACACAGACTATTCTGGCACGTGATGATTCTGTTCACTTCATGCAAATATGTGGCAGTTGTATCAGGGCCATTACTATGTGTCAAGGCCAATAAGATGAATGAATAAAATACAGGTTTGTTCTCTAGGGTTCCAATCTGAGCAATAGGGCCTCTGGAGTAGGGGATACAGGGGAAGAAGACCAAAAATCCTTCAAATTAGTTTGACATCTTCCACCTAATAATATGCCCAACCTTGATTCTTTCTGTGAGCTCTCACAGGGCCTCTTTGGTTCCTCTCCCTATAGACACACTGAGGATCTTCCTGATGCAATGCAAAGGAAAGGAAAGTGAAGCCCAGAGGTAAGAGGTTTCCACCCTACCTTGCTTACTTCCACAGAGAAGCTGATACAGGTAAAGAAGGAAGACATGCAGCATCAGCTGAGCCAGCTGTTTTCCAAGAATAGCTACTCTGCACTCAGCAAAAGACTCTTCTTCCACAGCACGATGGAGGGAAGCTGTAGGGAGGAGTTGTGGGATGGACTCATGACCCCCAACCCTTGTGGCTGATCCTCTAGGAAGCTGTTTGAAGAGGAGAACAGGAAGGCAAAGGCATTCCTGGAGGCAGCTTCCAAGCAACACCAGCAACTGCAACACAGGCGCCAGAGGTGGGCAGGGGGCACCCTTATAAGGGGTTGACTGTTGGGGAGGCAGGGAAGAGTCAGACTTCGACCTCTCCTGGAAAGGTGTCCTTGGAGAGAATGGACTGAAGTCCTCAGACTTACAAAAAGCTCCACATATTTTTCAAACCCTCTTCCTTCCCTTCTGTTTTTTTCTTCTTCCTCTCTTCCTCTTTTATCCTTCTTTTCACCTGGCTATGAGCTGTTTTTCCTCCTTCCTTCTCCTTCTTCCCTTCCTCCTCTATACAAAATCCTTCCTTTCTTCTCCCCCCTATTCCATCATCTGCTCATTCTTACCTACATCCTAATGTTGCTCTTCATTCCTAATCATTCTCTATGATCTTTTCATTACCCCATTCCCTCACTCCTCTCACTACCTTATCCTTCAATTACCCTCCACCCCTTTTTGCCCCTTTCCCCTCCTCTTATTCTTTCCCTCCCATCTCTTCTCTCTCCTCTCCTCCTTTTCTCTCTTCTCTTCACCCCCTATCCTCTCCTCTTTCTCTATTTCCTTTTCTTCTTTGTAAAACCTTCATCTCTCTCTTCATCCTCCTCTATCTAATCATGTGTACAGGATGATGGCAGAATTGAAGAAGCTGGGTATACTGTTCTTCTCAGAAACTTGTATCATCTCAGAAGAAGGGGCCAATGAAGAAGAGGTAGGGAGGCCAAGGAAGGAGGAGGAAGGCAAAGGTAGAAACAGAGAAATGGAGACAATAGGGTTTTGTGCCCCTAAGTGCATGGATCCATGTGAAGGGGAAAGAAGACAAACATGGAGCTGCTACATAGGAGCAGAGGAGCTCATGAAAGCCTATCCGAGAACTTTTTCCAGAAAGGGCATTCCTGCAAGTGAGCATAGCTGGTGCAGAGGTACTGATGTGGAACCACTGAGGCAGTGGGAACACAGAGAGGTGCTAACTGAAGGGTGTGAGTGCTGAGATTCTGGAAGACTGGCACACCCCAGAGCCCAAGACTCCCACCCCACAACCTTCATGTTCTCTAGGTGCAGTGCCTTCCACGGACCATCCAATCCAGAAGCCCCGTCCAGGACCAAAGGAGACCAACTCAGAACCGATACTAGGAAGGGTCACTTACCTTCCTAGGAAGGGAGTAAAATAACCTTGTTTAAGTGTAGTCAGGAAATTAATGGCCTTTAAGCTGACCTGTAATGTACATCTATGGCATTTTTTCATATTAATTAATTAATTAATTAATTAATTAATTTTTCATATTAATGACAATGCATTCATTAATGACCAATCTTTTACTTCCGTATTTGTAAAAATGCCAATTTACTTCCTCCAGAATAAAGTGTTGAAGGGACATTGTTGATTCATTGATTATGCATATTTAATCTTTTAAAAAGTTTATTTATTTATTATTTATTTACTTATTTATTTATTTATGTTGAGAGAGAGAGAGTGCGCACGAGTGGAGAAGAGGCAGAGAGAGGGGGAGAGAGGGGATCCCAAGCAGGGACTCCAGTACAGAGTCCGATATGGGGCTCGAACTCATGAACAATGAGATCATGCTGTGAGCCAAAACCAAGAGTTTTGATCATTAATTAATATAATTAGTTAATATAAGTATTGAGAAGTGTTTGTCTTGTGGTTAAACATTAGCTATCACTGTATCACTGGTAAGCATATCTCAAATCTGTCATATTTCAACATTGCAGCACCATGTCCATACCTCTTGGAATTTATGTGACAACGACCACTAGTTTATTCAGTCCTTAGTCTTGTAATGTGAAGCCAGAATTACCCCATGTGAAAAAAGCTCCTTACATGAATACGTATACATGTGGAAGCCTGAGAGAAAACCCAAGAATGTAAAACCTTTCCAATTAGTGTTCATGGTGGGGTGGCAACACTGAGACCTCAGGTAAATATATTTGTTTTCCAAGTTTGAACTACAAAACCAGGGAGGATATTTTCAAAAATTATTTAAAACTTAAAACTATTAAAATATTATGGTGTGCCTGGGTGGCTCAGTCAGTTGAGTGTCTGACTCTTGATTTCAGCTCAGTTCATGATCCCAGGGTCGTGGGATCTAGCCCTTCTCGGGCTCATGCTTAGCGTGGAGCCTGCTTAAGATTATCTTTCCCCCTCTGCTGCTCTTCCCTGCTTGTGTGTTCTCCCTCTACAATAAAAAATAAATTAAAAATTATTAAAATATTATAATTACAGAAAAAGTTATCAATAAAAATGTAATATTTGGTCGATTATCATCAGTACCCATTCCAGCACTGTTCACAGTAGAAAAAGTCTTACCAAGGGGATTATTCATATGTTAGATTCCATTTGCAAGGCTTTAACAATTGCTAGATAAATACAATGGGTTATCCTAGACTGATGCCATCAAAAAGGTAAATTATATGCAAATTTCATGTTAGCTGTTCCCTGTTCCTTGAAATCTGCACTACTGGGACCATTTTCACTCTGCATCATCTTGATGGACCCAGGAACCAGACATTCATTAGGCATGGGCACATACATATGCACACACAACTGCATTCCCTCTGACGAACACACCCACATATACACGTATCTCCTTTCTCAAAGACCTATGGTTTTGACGGATTTCACATTGTGCATGTGGCCCAGTGCTGGGCAATGCACACTGAAGGGAACTCTGCTGAGGTGATTTTTGTATATATTAATTTGATTTTTTGTAATATGAAATTTATTGTCAAATTGGTTTCCATATAACACCCAGTGCTCATCCAAACAGGTGCCCTCCTCAATACCCATCACCCACCCCCCATCAAACCTCAGTTTGTTCTCAGTTCTTAAGAGTCTCTTATGGTTTGGCTTTCTCCTCTAACTCTTTTTTCCTTCTCCTCCCCCATGGTCTTCTGTTAAGTTTCTCAGGATCCACATAAGAGTGAAAACATAGAGTATCTGTCTTTCTCTGTATGACTTATTTCACTTAGCATAACACTCTCCAGTTCCATCCATGTTGCTACAAAGGGCCATATTTCATTCTTTCTCACTACCACATAGTATTCCATTGTGTATATAAACCACAATTTCTTTATGCATTTATCAGGTGATGGACATTTAGGATCTTTCCATAATTTGGCTATTGTTGAAAGTGCTGCCATAAACATTGGGATACAAGTGCCCTTATGCATCAGCACTCCTGTATCCCTTGGGTAAATTCCTAGCAGTGCTATTGCTGGGTCATAGGGTAGATCTATTTTAATTTTTTGAGGAACCTCCATACTGTTTTCCAGAGCAGCTGCACCACTTTGCATTCCTACCAACAGTGCAAGAGGGTTCATGTTTCTTCACATCCTCGCCAACATCTATAGTCTCCTGATTTGTTCATTTTAGCCACTCTGACTGGCGTGAGGTGGTATCTGAGTGTGGTTTTGATTTGTATTTCCCTGATGAGGAGTGACATTGAGCATCTTTTCATGTGCCTGTTGGCCATCTGAATGTCTTCTTTAGAGAAGTATTCATGTTTTCTGCCCATTTCTTCACTGGATTATTTGTTTTTCAAGTGTGGAGTTTGGTGAGTTCTTTATAGATTTTGGATACTAGCCCTTTGTCCAATATGTCATTTGCAAATATCTTTTCCCATTCCGTTAGTTGCCTTTTCGTTTTGTTAATTGTTTCCTTTGCAGTGCAGAAGCTTTTTATCTTGATGAGGTACCAATAGTTCACTTTTTCTGTTAATTCCCTTGCCTTTGGAGATGTGTCAAGTAAGAAATTGCTATGGCTGAGGTCAGAGAGGTTTTTTTTTTTTTTTCCTGCTTTCTCCTCTAGGATTTGATAGGTTCCTGTCTCACATTCAGGTCCTTTATCCATTTTGAGTTTATTTTTGTGAATGGTGTCAGAAAGTGGTCTAGTTTCATTCTTCTGCCTGTTTCTGCCCAGCTCTCCCAGCACCAGTTGTTAATTAAAGAGACTGTCTTTATTCCATTGGATATTCTTTCCTGCTTTGTCAACGATTAGTTGGCCATACATTTGTGGGTCCAACTCTGGGTCTCTATTCTATTCCATTGATCTATGTGCCTGTTTTTGTGCCAATACCATGCTGTCTTCATGATTACAGCTTTGTAGTAGAGGCTAAAGTCTGGGATTGGATCGTGATGCCTCCCTCTTTGGTCTTCTTCTTCAAAATTACTTTGACTATTCGGGGTCTTTTGTGGTTCCATACAAATTTTAGGATTGCTTGTTCTAGCTTTGAGAAGAATGCTGGTGCAATTTTGATTGAGATTGCATTGAATGTGTAGATAGCTTTGGGTAGTATTGACATTTTAACAATATTTATTCTTCCAATCCACGAGCACGGAATGTTTTTCCATTTCTTTATATCTTCTTCAATTTCCTTCATAAGCTTTCTATAGTTTTCAGCATACAGATCTTTTCCATTTTTGGTTAGGTTTATTCCTAGGTATTCTATGCTTCTTGGTGCAATTGTGAATGGGATCAGTTTCTTTATTTGTCTTTCTGTTGCTTCATTATTAGTGTATAAGAATGCAACTGATTTCTGTACATTGATTTTGTATTCTGCGACTTGCTGAATTCATGTATCCGTTCTAGTAGACTTTTGGTGGAGTCTATCGGGTTTTCCCTGTGTAATATCATATCATCTGCAAAAAGTGAAAGCTTGACTTCATCTTTGTCAATTTTGATGCCTTTGATTTCCTTTTGTTGTCTGATTGCTGATGCTAGCACTTCCAACACTATGTGAAACAACAGCAGTGAGAGTGGACATCCCTGTCGTGTTCCTGATCTCAGGGGGAAAGCTCTTAGTTTTTCCCCATTGAGGATGATATTAGCTGTGGGCTTTTCATAAATGGCTTTGATGATTTTTAAGTATGTTCCTTCTATCCCGACCTTCTCGAGGGTTTTTATTGAGAAAGGATGCTGAGTTTTGTCAAATGCTTTTTCTGCATCGATTGACAGGATCATACGGCTCTTGTCTTTTCTTTTATTAATGTGATGTATCACATTGGTTGATTTGAGAATGTGGAACCAGGCCTGCAGCGCAGGAATGAATGCCACTTGATCATGGTGAATAATTCTTTTTTATGCTGCTGCATTCAATTTGCTAGTATCTTGAGAATTTTTGCATCCATATTAATCAGGGATATTGGCTTGTAGTTCTCTTTTTTTACTGGGTCTCTGTCTGGTTTGGGAATCAAAGTAATGCTGGCTTCATAGAATGAGTCTGGAAGTTTTTCTTCCCTTTTTATTTTTTGGAACAGCTTGAGAAGGATAGGTATTATCTCTGCTTTAAATGTCTGGTAGAATTCCCCTGGGAAGCCATCTGGTCCTGGACTCTTATTTGTTGGGAGATTTTTGGTAACTGATTCAGTTTCTTTGCGGTTATAGGTCTGTTAAAGTTTTCTATTTCTTCCTGTTTGAGTTTGGGAAGTGTGTGGGTGCTTAGGAATTTGTCCATTTTTTCCAGGTTGTCCAATTTGTTGGCATATAATTTTTCATAGTATTCCCTGATAATTGCTTGTATTTCTGAGGGATTGGTTGTAATAATTCCATTTTCATTCATGATTTTATCTATTTGGGTCCTCTCCTTTTTCCTTTTGAGAAGCCTGGCTAGAGGTTTACCAATTTTTTTTTTCAAAAAACCAACTCTTTGTTTCATTGATCTGCTCTACAGTTCTTTTAGATTCTATATTGTTTATTTCTGCTCTGATCTTTATTATTTCTCTTCTTCTGCTGGGTTTAGGCTGTCTTTGCTGTTCTGCTTCTATTTCCTTTAGGTGTACTGTTAGATTGTGTATGTGGTAATTTTCTTGTTTCTTGAGATTGGCCTGGATTGCAATGTATTTTCCTCTCAGGACTGCCTTCGCTGCGTCCCAAAGCGTTTGGATTGTTGTATTTTCATTTTCGTTTGTTTCCATATATTTTTAAATTTCTTCTCTAATTACCTGGTTGACCCATTCATTCTTTAGTAGGGTGTTCTTTAACCTCCATGCTTTTGGAGGTATTCCAGACTTTTTCCTGTGGTTGATTTCAAGTTTTATAGCATTGTGGTCTGAAGGTGTGCATGGTATGATCTCAATTCTTTTCTACTTATGAATAGCTGTTTTCTGACCCAGCATGTGATCTATCTTGGACAATGTTCCATGTGCACTCGAGAAGAAAGTATATTCTGTTGCTTTGGGATGCAGAGTTCTAAATAGGTCTGTCAAGTCCATCTGATCCAATGTATCATTCAGGGCCCTTGTTTCTTTATTGACCGTGTGTCCAGATGATCTATCCATTTCTGTAAGTGGAGTGTTAAAGTGCCCTGCAATTACCACATTCTTATCAATAAGGTTGTTTATGTTTGTGGTTAATTGTTTTATATATTTGGGGGCTCCCATATTCGGCACATAGACATTTATAATTGTTAGCTCTTCCTGATGGATAGACCCTGTAATTATTATATAATGCCCTTCTTCATCTCTTGTTACAGCCTTCAATTTAAAGTCTAGTTTGTCTGATATAAGTATGGGTACTCCAGCTTTCTTTTGACTTCCAGTAGCATGATAAAAAGTTCTCCATCCCCTCACTCTCAATCTGAAGGTGTCCTCAGGTCTAAAATGAGTCTCTTGTAGACAGCAAATAGATGGTTCTTGCTTTTTATCCATTCTGACACCCTATGTCTTTTGGTTGGCGCATTTAGTCCATTTACATCCAGTGTTATTATAGAAAGATAAGGGTTTAGAGTCATTGTGATGTCTGTAGGTTTAATTCTTGTAGTGATGTCTCTGGTACTTTGTGGTCCTTCCAACATTTCACTCACAGAATCCCCCTTAGGATCTCTTGTAGGGCTGGTTTCGTGGTGATGAATTCCTTCAGTTTTTGTTTCTTTGGGAAGACCTTTATCTCTCCTTCTATTCTGAATGACAGACTTGCTGGATAAAGGATTCTCAGCTGCATATTTTTTCTGTTCATCACATTGACGATTTCCTGCCATTCCTTTCTGGCCTGCCAAGTTTCAGTAGATAGATCTGTGACTAGTCTTATCGGTCTCCCTTTATATGTTAGAGCATGTTTGTCCCTAGCTGCTTTCAGAATTTTCTCTTTATCCTTGTATTTTGCCAGTTTCACTATGCTATGTCATGCAGAAGATCGATTCAAGTGAGGTGTGAAGGGAGTTCTCTGTGCCTCTTGGATTTCAATGCCTTTTTCCTTCCCCAGATCAGGGAAGTTCTCAGCTATTATTTGTTCAAGTACACCTTCAGCCCCTTTCTCTCTCTCTTCCTCTTCTGGAATTCCTATAATATGGATATTGTTCCGTTTGATTGCATCACTTAGTTCTCTAATTCTCCCCTCATACTCCAGGATTTGATTTATCTCTATTTTTCTCAGCTTCCTCTTTTTCCATAATTTTATCTTCTAATTCACGTATTCTCTCCTCTGCCTCTTCAATCTGAGCTGTGGTCGCCTCCATTTATTTTGCACCTCATTTATAGCATTTTTAAATTCATCATGAATATTTTTCAGTCCATTGATCTCTGTAGAAATAGATTCTATGCTGTGTTTTATGCTTTTTTCAAGTCCAGTGATTAATTTTACAACTATTATTCTAAATTCATAGTCCGTTATATTGCTTAAATCAATTTTGATCAATTCGTTAGCTGTCGCAACTTCCTGGAGTTTCTTTTGAGGAGAATTCTTCCATTTCGCCATTTTGGGTAGTCCCTGCAGTAGCTCCAAACTGCAGGGCACTTCCCCTATGCTATCTGGAGAAACTTGTGTTGGTGGGCAGGGCCGCAGTCAGACCTGATGTCTGTCCCCAGCCCACCACTGGAGCCACAGTCAGACTGGTGTGTACCTTATCTTCCCCTCTCCCAAGGGCATGACTCACTGTGGAGTGGTGTGGCCCCTGTCTGGGATGTTTGCACACTGCCAGGCTTGTTGTGCTGCTTTGATGGGATCTGGTGTATTAGCCAGGGTGGATCCGCAAGGTGCACAGTGGTGGAAGGGCAGGCTCCGCTCCCTTTGCTGCTTTGCTGTCTGGTGGTCCCCTGTAGGAGAGGCCCTGCAGCACTGGGAGGGAGGCAGGCAGAGCCTTTTGGAGGGGTGGATCCACAGAAGCACAGTGTTGGGTGTTTGTGTGGTGCACGTTTGGTGATGTGAACTGGCTACCTTTGGGATTTTGGCTGGGGGATGGGAGAGGGAGATGGCCCTTGCTAGCGCCTCTGTTCCCACCGAGCTGAGCTCTGTCTTCCAGGGCTCAACAACTCTCACTTCCCAGTGTCCTCTCGCCCTCCCGCTCTCCAAGCAGAGCTGTTGACTTTTAACATTCCAGATGTTAAGTCCTGCTGGCTGTCAGTACTCAATGAGTCCGGCCCCTCCGCTTTTGCAGCCAGACTTTGGGGGGCTCTACCTTGCTGGGCGGACTGCCCCTGCACTTACCAGGCTCCCTTCCGCCAGTCTGTATAGCATGCACCGCCTCTCCGCCCTTCCTACCCTCTTCAATGGGCCTGTTGTCTAAGCTTGGCTCTGGAACGTCCCTTCTGCTAGTCTTCTGGAGGTTTTCTGGGTTATTTTGGCAGATGTGGGTGGAATCTAAGTGATCAGCAGGACAAGGTGAGCCCAGCATCCTCCTACTCCACCATCTTCCGAAAACCTTTCTTTGCTTTTAAAAAAGAGATGCTGTAAGAGAACAAATATTTCAGTCTTTGTATATTTCTCTGTCTGGATTTAGGACCAGAAATGCTGCAATCAAGCCCTAGTACCCTGGTGCTCAAAAGCACAAATGAAAATTACCATGGCAAGAGATTTACATGCAGAAACACTTTACTTTGTGTATAACAGAGGTCATTATCAACATTGGCATACAAAGGTAGTTTAGATAGAACTATATAAAGTCAGAATTGAAATGCTCACTTGGCTTTCAGTTGAAATAACCAAGCCTAGTCAGTTGTGCTCCAAAGTCTTCACTGACACTTTATCTTAAAATAAGCTGTGCTACGAGTGTGAAGGACACAGAGATGATATATACGGGGTTTGTCCTCTGAGGAGTTCAACAATACAGAAGAATAACATAAACGTATCATTTCTATAATAATTTATATTGAATATCAAGTGTGTGTTCAACTCTTTATTTGGCATTTTCCAAAGACCTAAGAGAAAAATTCTTATTCCTCGTCTGCAGTTGAAGACATAAGCTGAGATTTGTTTGGGTAAATTAGATAGTTAAGTGGTGGAACTTAGATTCGCATTCAGGCCTGTTGAACTCCAAAGTTGTGCAGGGATGCTTTTATCCATTCACCATGGAACCACTACTTATGTTCTAGTTGTTGAGATGCAGATGTCATTCCTGAGGAGAGAGTCACGTTCCTACCAACATAAGAGGACACTTGGGAAGTTGTGGCATCCCTCAAAAGACTAGGTCAGAGTCCAGAGAATCTATGCTGAAACTGACTAGCTTGAAGTCCAGCTATCTGACATTTTTATATATAAATAAGGATTAGGTAGCTTGGACAAAGGCAGAAGCATCAGAGTCCCACTCTGAGGATAATAGAAGTTTTACCTAGTTTGAAAAGCTTGGGAGCTTTTTGTCATTACTTCTTAAATGAGGTCAATGTCTAAGAGAAAGCAGTACCTCTGGAAGCCAGGAAAGGGAAGGTGAAAGGCCTGCCTTAGATCCCTTTACCACTCACAGATGGGCAGAGCTTAAAATATAGAGGCTTCCAGCATTTCCCCCCCCCCCTTGAAAGCTGCCCCCTGATCCAAGACTTTTAACTTGTGCATATTTTAATAATTTGTGGACAGAGGCAGGGGAGGTGAGATGAGTTAAAATGGAGAAAAGCAATTAAATTATTTAAAACAATCGCATTGGGTTGTAGACTAGCAGGACTAAAGCAGACAATTTATTATTACCACTACTAGTTCTCTGGCCTTTAATAAGTAAGTTATTCTCTAGGACCTGTATGCTTATATGATTGCTTCTTTTACTAAGATAGTCAATCTTTGAAAGGTGGGGCCTTGAGTGATTGGTCTTTACATATCCAATTTTCAGGACACTTCTTGAGATCTAGTAGGCATCAATGGATACTTAGTTGAATAATTAATTTATGGTGGTAACACTGGTTAGAGAAATAGCCTTCTTTCCAATTGGAGTTAGTTTAGTAGACCTTGTCTGTGTAGGCAACAATATGTGAGATCTTTGTGTATCAAGCAACATGGTATTCTCACTTATTTTTCTACATCAACCTACACACACACTAGCAAAATTACCCATATAAATCATGACTTGAGCAACACTTTTTATACCTTATTTAGTCTTTCTTATATTACCTCGGGGTTTTTTGTCAGAGCCACACAGCTAATTACATTATATGCCTAATATTTTTATGTATATAAGAAAATTAATCACCGTAAAAGATAAAAATAAAAATAATTACAATGAAAGCAAAACATTAAAAATTTTTGAAAACTTATATTAACAAGAAATGCAGGGAATCTGAAATCTAATTGTGTCTTATGTAAGCTATTTCAATTAATCTTCACATTGTGTCGTCAATGCATGTATTATATGTGTGTGTGTGTATGTGTCTGCATATATATATGACAATGCCATATTTCAAGCCTATGTCTATTTTGTTCTAAAGCCCCAGTGTCATATAATATAGAAAGTCCCCAACTTACTCATGCTCTAGCAAGCCCCACGCTTTCCTTTTCTTTCCCTATCATAGTTCTTCACAATTTTCATTCTACTAACAATTTAAGGTACTTCCTCATTCTTGAGACCTCCTTCCAGAACCATTAGCTAAATGCTGTGCATACCCAACACTGGTGCCTTTTTTCCCCCATGTGATATATTAAAATACTGTACAGTAGATTTTCAAACTATTGGGAAAAGCAGTCTACCATGGACCCTGAGTGTCTCTGCATGTCCACACTATGGTGCCTAATTGGCCCCTGATATTGAGCAGTTTCTACCGCCAGTCACATAGGTAATTCAGGAGATCAAAGTGACCTTAGCTTAGTTATGTAACTGCTTACTCCCTGGGAAAGGGAAGTAACCTGTTTGCTGATTGCTACAAAAGGTGCAGAGCTCTTGATTTTTGGTTCCTCACCTGTGGTGCAATCAATTCACTGTATGTGAAGCTACCATCTGGGCCCTGTGGGATTTGGGGACAGGTAAACTTGTGCTACCATACCGACACTCTTGCTATTTCCTGTGCTGTGCATAATAAACATTTTGCTCTTATTCATTACGTCTGATTGTTTCCTTTTGACACCGACTTCTGGCAAGACAACGTGATTTCTTGCTTGGTTATCTCCACTGTAATTTTATTACTCCATGCCACTATCTATAGGGCTAAGTATATTCCCTGAAACTAACCCTCTGTAACAAAAAAACTTCTCTTTTAACTATTTTTGAGATAAAGAGATAATTGCTATAATTTCATACCATTTACTAAGAATTGTGGCTTCTAAGGAGAGTTTTTGGTTCAAAGATGGCAACTTAGTGATAGAATGAAAACAGGAGCTGATAAAAAAAAAACAGATTTTCATCTTTGTTAGACAATATGAAGGATGACGGCTAGTAGCAGGATACTGGAGAGGCAACTGGAGTTAGAGGTTGTCAACAGGCAGTGGAAGCTCTGGGCCCAAACATGGGGTGGTGGACATCCAAGGGAAGATCTTTATGAAAGATACTGATTTGTCTGTTGAAGTTTCTTTTTTTTAAATATATACTTGTCTTGTGTTTACCATATCTCAAGCACTATTCCAAGGACCTTAAGTCTTTTAGACCTAATTATAATGCAATGTGTTAGCTCCTACTATTACCTTCATTATATAGATGAGGAAACTGAGGAAGAGAGGTTAGTAAAATGAAAAAATACATATTTAGTAATTAGTGAGAAGAGAGGAGAGACTCAGGGATGCTGTGTGGAAGGTAGAGTGTCAGAGATCTGACAGGTATGCTGTGTGGAAGGGTAGAGTGTCAGAGTGTAGAGTTTGATTGGACTTCTTTGCTTCATGAAGAACACTAGAAAGAGAAGTGTCATGTTTTAGAGGGGACTTTGTGGAATTTCCTCCTTGGGCCATGTTCTGGAAATGCTCTTGTTCATTTCCCCATAAAGCCCTACATGTGGATTAAATCTTGCTTTTTAAAATAATAAATATAGGGGCGCCTGGATGGCTCAGTCGGTTAAGCATCCTGCTCTTGGTAGTGGCTCAGGTCATGATCTCACAGTTTGTGAGTTTGAGCTCTACATTGGGCTCTGTGCTGACAGAGCAGAGCCTGCTTGGGATTATCTCTCTCCCTCTCTCTCTGTCTCTCCATGCCTCCTCTGCTATCTCTCCCTCTCAAAATAAATAAACTTTAGAAATTAAAAAAATAATTATATTAGTATTAAATAATAAACACAGCAATTTTGCCCATCTACCAATAATAACCTATGGAGCACCAAACATGGCTCACATGCCACATTTTAAGTAACATCGACTTTGTGAAAAGATGATGGCCTTTGATTTTAGGCAGAGCTAGGATGGAATTTCAAGTCTGCCATCTAATGCCATCCAATTTTGTAGTATCTATAAAAATGTTCACTCAGGTTAACTAGTGAAAATTCTTTGAAGGAAATGCATAAAAATCTATTAGCATATTGCCCAACATGCATTAAATGTGATTTTTACTATCTTTCTCTCCATTCTCCCTTATTTCCCATCTCACCTCAACCTCTTTTTCTCTCTTTAGCTACACTGAACTACTCTGTAGGATTCCTGAATCAGATGCACTCTTTTATCTCTGTATTTTTGTACATGCTGTTCCCCTTCTAAGAACTCCTACCTGCTCTCTGCCACTTTTTCCCTTGTCAATATTCCATTTCACCTCATAGAACTTAATTTTTCTCTCCTTTGAAGCTTTCCCTGATTCCCTGAAGCAGTGTGAGCTGGCTCTCATCTGTGCCCTCATCCCTATGTCTCTCATAAATGTCTCTTCCTTAGGTAGGGACCCCAACTCTAGTTATTTTGCCCACCACATATCCTGTCCAAACTCCCTTTCTAAACATGTGAGATTATAACTAGGATAGCATATCTGAAACTACAGCTGAGTCTGGGAAGGGCTAGACAGATTTTGGACATTGTCTACAAGTTGCATGCATGAATATTGGGAGAATCTTAGGTGTACTGTTCAACAGCAATGCTCTTTTGATGCCAGATAATTCTGTCAATGGTCAATTTGAAGGGTTAGGACATAGAAATAGAATTAAAATTGGGGTCTATGGTAAGCTAAGTAATAGCCTCCCAACGATATCCATGTCCTAATTACCAGAACTCAGGAATATATTTCCTTACATGACAATGGGGACATTGCAGGTATTGTTTAGTTAAGGATGTTGAGATATGTGAGATTATCCTGAATTATCCATGTAGGCCAGTGTAATCACATAGGTCCTTTTGAGAGGGAGGCAAGGGGCTCAGAGTCTGATTTTTAGCCCAATAGGATCATTTCTGAATTCTGACCTCCAAAAATGTAGTGAGATAAATTTGTAAATTTTTTAAGCCATTAGGTTTGTGGAAATTCTTCATAACAGCAATAGGGAACTCATTCAGGAACAATTGGGCATAGAATACAGGGTTTAAGGGTTAAAGGTGGAGTCTGGTATGGGTCTCTGGAACCCTGTAGGTAGTTAAGAAGCTATAGTAGTTTGTATACTACAACTTGGACAACTGATACAGGCTATCCAAGGTCACTTTAAAATAAGGGCACACACACAGACACACAGAGTATATGAAAACCATGGGAAAAAACAAAATGTAATAATTGTCCCTAAATGGAGAGTGTATATTCTAGATACTATTAAAGGTTCCAGCACCACACATATGGACAATTTTGTTATATAGGTATCTGTGGAATCCCTAAGAATGACAGAGGAGTGATATAATAAAACTTAAATGAAAAAGAAACACACCTGTAATAGAGATTAATGATGCAATTGAACCATGACACCTCATGTGGTGGTGTTGGAGAGCTAGGTATACAGGGAAAGAATGGTTAGAGGCCTATCTCATTAAAGGGAACTTCCATCATAAGAGTAAGGATGTGTCGAGTATCCTGCCTAATGTGATGAGAAGACCCCAGTATGGGCAGGGCTGAGCAAATGTCTATCTTTAGTGGCAAAAACGATATTATTGTATGATTGTATGGGTGAGTGCTGGTGGTAGGCATTGGGTAAGATGGTGCATAGACAGTAGCTTCAAATAACCACCATTTTATTACCTCTTAGATTGTGTGTTGGTTGTTTCTTCTACTCCACTTGATACTGGTTAGTCATCAGTCATCTTACATACCACATACATAAACATGTGTATGTGGTATGTATATATATACATGTATATATGTATATATATATATATACATATACCATATATACATATATATACACATACACACACACGCACATATATATATACACACATATACATACCACATCTTTTTTATCTATCATCAATCAATGGACACTTGAGCTACTTCCATAATTTGGCCATTGTAGATAATGCTGCTATAAACATCAGGGTGCATGTATCCCTTTGAATTAGTGTTTTTTTTATCCTTTGGGTAAATACCTAGTAGTGCAATTGCTGGATAGTAAGGTAATTCTATTTTTAACTTTTTGAGGAACTTCCATGCTGTTTTCCAGCGTTTGCATTCCCACCAAAAGCCCTCAACAAATAGGTTTAGAGATAACATACCTCAACATAATAAAAGCCATACTAGGTACACCTAACATCATTTTTATTGGGAAAAAACTGAGAGCTTTTCCCTAAGGTCAGGAAATAGACAAGGGTGTCCACTCTCATGACTTTTATTCAAAATAGTACCGGAAGTCCTAGCCACAGCAAGCAGATAACAAAAAGAAATAAAAGGAATCCAAATCAGTAAGGAAGAAGTAAAACTTCCACTATTTCCAGGGAGGAGGAGCCAAGATGGCAAAACAGCATGGAAGCTTTCCGTATGTCTCATGTCCATTAAATACAGCCAGACTGACACTAAACCATCCTACACACCTAGAAAACTGACTGGAGGATCAACACAACAACCTGAACCACAGAATTCAACAGGTACGTGGCACGGAAAAGTGAACTTGGGGAGAAGGCACAGGAAGGGATGTGCCTTTGTGAGCGGACAGAGGATGGAGACGGGGCGGGGAGAGAATCCGGGAAAAGCACCCCTCCCCAAAAGCAGCTGGAGAGAAAGTAGAAAATTGGAAACAGCTACAGGGACTAAACTAAAAAGGGAGAAAGGATAAAGGAGAGGGTTTAAATTCCATTAAGACTGTAAACAAGGAGAGCGCAAAGCCTGCAACTCCACGCTCGATACCTGATGGTGCTCTGGTGGGAAGGGCGAATCCCCAGGAGCAGAGTGGGGTCCGGCAGGATATCAGGCCACACAGGGAAAAGTGGTTCCACTGCTGGAAGGACATTTGGTAGAGATTGTTGAAGCCACCTGGTCCCAGCAGACCCCAGAAAACAGCCATGTTCGCTGGTGCTGGAACAAGGTTGTTAAGGGTGAAACCTGATGCCAGATGTGTGTTGTGATTTTCCATAATCCCTGAAACGCGCTGCTACACTATCTCGCGAACATTTTCTGGGGCGGGCTACCACATGGCCGCAGTCTCAGGGCACTGGCAGCAGCAGGGTCCAGCAAGCGTTCCTGGGTGCAGTCGACATTTGGCCATTAGTCATTCGGCCATTGCTCGGTGAGACCCTTCCACAGAGGGGTGGAACAGGTCAAAGCCACAGTCCTTCAGAAGTAAGGGGCTGGGGAAAACAGCCGCATCTGAGACAAAACTCGGAAAAGAGGTACTGCCTGGGGCCTGGTCACAGAGAGTGAAAAAGCAGGGAGTGGATGAAAGCTGAAGACAGAGGATGGGTGGGTGACTGTTGATGTGGGAGAACAGACTGGGTGGCTGGGTGGCACCATTTTCACCGCTCCGGCGCATGCGCATATGCACATATGTGCACCACAACACTCCACCACAGTAGGCTAGCAGCGCCATCTAGTGGAGAGCGGAGCTGTTACACTGAACTCCGTCCACCTGGGCCAACTTTACTCTTCAAGAACACAAGTCTCACCACTGGCTTACTTTATGGACTATAAAGCGCTACATAGACTGAATTCTAGGGGAAAACGAAGTAATTTCAGTCCTATTTCAATTTGTTAGCAGGTACATCTATTCAATGTTCTTTCTTTTTTTTCCCTTTTACACTTCTTTTTCTTAAATACAGAAAGAGAAAAAAATTCATTTTTATTTTCAATTTTTATTAAAATATTTTTATTTAACTTTTATTACTGTATTTTTTACTTTTGTGTAAATTTTTTCAAATTCTATTTTACTTCCATAATTTTACTTTAGTCTACTTCAGTGTATATACCTTTTAAAATTTTCAAATTATCTTTTTTCTTTTTATTTTTTCTCTTTTTTATTTCTTTTCTTTTTCTTGAATGCAGAAAGAGAAAAATTTCATTTTTACTTTTAATTTTGATTAAAAATACTTTTTCTTTTTTTCACATTTTTTGCTTTTATGTTAATTTTTTCAAATTCTATTTTACATCCATCATGTTATTTTAGTATACTACAGTGTATTCACTTTTTCAAATTTTCAAATGATTTCCTTTTTTCCCTTTTTTTCTTTTTTCTTTCTTCTCTTTTTCCCCTTTTTGTTTCTTTTCTTTTTCTTGAATATAGAAAAAGAAAAAATTCATTTTTTAAAATTTTTATCAAAAATATTTTTCTTTAATTTTTTCTACTCTATTTTTACTTCTGTGTATATTTTTCAAATTCTATTTTACCTCCATCAACTCATTTTAGTCTACTTCAGTGTATTCATTTTTTCAAATTCTCAAACAATTTCCTTTTTTTCTCCCCCCGCCTTTTTTTCCCTCTAATCTGTCAAACCACTTTCAGCACCTAGACAAAAACACACCAAGGAACTAGCATCATTTATTCAATTTGTGTGTGTGTGTGTTTAATTTTTTATCTTAATATTTTTTATTTTAATTTTTTTTAATTTTAATATTTGTACCTCATTAATTCCCTTTCTCCCTTCAAAATGACAAAAAAAGGAATTCATACCAAAAGAAAGCGCACGAAGAAACGACAGCCTGGGATTTAACCAACACAGATATAAGCAAGAATTTAGAATCACGATAATAAGAATACTAGTTAGAGTCAAAAATAGATTAGAATCCTTTCTGCAGAGATAAAAGAAGTAAAAAATAGCCAGAATGAAATTAAAAATGTTGTAATGGAGCTTCAATCACGGCTGGATTCAGCGGTGGCAAGGATGGATGAGGCAGAACAGAGAATCAGCGATATAGAGGACAAACTTATAGAGAATAATGAAGCAGAAAAAAAGAGGGAGATTAAGGCAAAAGAGTGCGATTTAAGAATTAGGGAAATCAGTGACTCATTAAAAAGCAATACCATCAGAATCATAGGGGTCCCAGAAGAAGAAGACAGAGAAATGGGGGTAGAAGCATTATGTGAGCAAATCATAGTGGAAAACTTTCTTAACCTGGGGAAAGACACAGACATCAAAATCCAGGAAGCATGGAGGACCCCCATTAGATTCAACAGAAACCCACCATCAACAAGGCTTATCATAGTCAAATCCACAAAATACTCAGGCAAGGAGAGAATCATGAAAGCAGCAAGGGGAAAAAAAGTCCTTAACCTACAAGAGAAGACAGATCAGGTTTGCAGCAGACCTATTCACAGAAACTTGGCAGACCAGAAAGGAGTGGCAGGATATATTCAATGTGCTAAATCAGAGAAAAATATGCAGCCAAGGATTCTTTATCCAGCAAGGTTGTCATTCACAATAGAAGGAGAGATTAAAAGTTTCCCAGACAAACAAAAATGAGTTTGTGACCACTAAACCAGCCCTGCAAGAAATTTTAAAGGGGACTATCTGAGGGGATAAAAGATGAATATATATATATATATATACCAAAAGCAACAAAGACTAGAAAGGACCAGAGAATACCACCAGAAACTCCAACTTTACAAGCATCATAATGGCAATAAATTCATATCTTTCAGTACTCACTCTAAACGTCAATGGACTCAATGCTCCAATCAAAAGGAGTAGGGTATCAGAATGGATAAGAAAACAAGATACATCTATATGCTGTTTACAATAGACCCACTTTGGACCTAAAGACACCTTCAAATTGAAAGTAAGGGATGGAGAACCATCTATCACGATAATGGTCGAACAAAGAAAGCCGGAGTAGCCATACTTATATCAGACAATATAGACTTTAAAATAATGACTGTAAAAAGAGATGAAGAAGGACATTATATCAAATTAAGAGGTCTATCCACCAAGACCTTAAAACTGTAAACATTTATGCTCCAAATGTAGGAGAACCCATATATATATAAATCAATTTATCACAAACATAAAGAAACTCATTGATAGTAATACCATAAGAGTAGGAGATTTCAGCGCCCCACTCACAGCAGTGGACAGATCATCTACTCAAGGAGACAATGCCTTTGAATGACACACTGGGCCAGATGGACTTAACAGATATATTCAGAACATTTCATCCTAAAGCAGCAGAATATACATTCTTCTCCAGTGAACATGGAACGTTCTCCAGAATAGACCACATACTGGGACACAAATCAGCCTTCAACAAGTACAAAAAGATCGAGATAATACCGTTCATATTTTCAGACCACACGCTATGAAACTTGAAATCAACCACAAGAAAAAATTTGGAAAGGTAACAAATACTTGGAGACTGAAGAACATCCTACTAAAGAATAAATACACTAACCAAGAAGATAAAGAGGAATTAAAAAGTACAAGGAAACCAATCAAAATGATAACACCACAGCCCCAAACCTCTATGATGCAGCAAAGGCGTTCATAAGAGGAAAGTATATAGCAATCCAGGCCTTCCTAAAGAAGGAAGCAAGTTCTCAGATACACAACCCAACCTTATGCCTTAAGGAACTGGGAAAAGAACAGCAAGTAAAACCCAAAAACAGTAGAATACAGGAAATAACAAAGATTAGAGCAGAAATTAATGCTATCAAAACAAAAAAACACACACAAAAAAAACAGTAGAACAGATCAATGAAACCAGAAGCTGGTTCTTTGAAAGAATTAACAAAATTGATAAGCCACTAGCCATTTTTATCAAAAAGAAAAAGAAATGGACCCAAATAAATAAAATCAAGAATGAAAGAGGAGAGATCACAACCAAAACAGCAGAAATAAAAACAATAATAAGAGAATATTATGAGCAATTATATGCCAACAAAATGGGCAATCTGGAAGAAATGGATAAATTCCTACAAACATATACACTACCAAAACTGAAACAGGAAGAAATAGAAAATTTGAACAGACCCATAACCAGTAAGGAAATCGAATTAGTAATCAAAAATCTGCCAAAAAACAAGAGTCCAGGGCCAGATGGCTTTTCAGGGGAATTCTTCCAAATATTTAAGGAAGATTTAACATTTATTCTCTTGAAAATATTCCAAAATAGAAATGGAAGGAAAACTTCCAAACACTTTCTATGAAGCCAGCATCACCTTGATTCCAAAACCAGACAGAGACCCCACTAAAAAGGAGAACTATAGACCAATTTCCCTGATGAACACGGATGCAAAAATCCTCAACAAGATATTAGCCAACCGGCTCCAACAATACATGAAAAAAATTATTCACCACGACCAAGTGGGATTTACACCTGGGATGCAGGGCTGGTTCAATATCTCCAAAAAAATTAGCGTGATCCATCACATGAATAAAAGAAAGAACAAGAACCATATGATCCTCTCAATAGATGCAGAGAAAGCATTTGACAAAATACAGCATCCTTTCTTGATAAAAACCCGCAAGAAAGTAGGGATAGAAGGATCATACCTCAAGATTATCAAAGCCATGTATGAACGACCCACTGCTAATATCATCCTCCATGGGGAAAAACTGAGAGCTTTCCCCCTAAGGTCAGGAACACGACAGGGATGTCCACTCTTGCCACTGTTATTCAACATACTATTGGAAGTCTTAGCCTCAGCCATCAGATGACACAAAGAAATAAAAGGCATCCAAATTGGCCGGGAGGAAGTCAAACTTTCAATCTTCGCAGATGACATGATACTATATATGAAAAACCCAAAAGATTCCACCAAAAAACTGTGAGAACTGATCCATGAATTCAGCAAAGTTGCAGGATATAAAATCAATGCACAGAAATTGGCTGCATACCTATACACAAACAATGAAGCAACAGAAAAATAAATCAAGGAATTGATCCCATTTACAATTGCACCAAAAAACGTAAAATATCTAGGAATAAATCTAACCAAAAGGTGAAAATATCTATACACTGAAAACTATAGAAAGCTTATGAAAGAAATTAAAGGAGACACAAAAAAATGGAAAAATATTCCATGCTCCTGGACAGGAAGAACAAATATTGTTAAAATGTCAATACTACCGAAAGCAATCTACATATTCAATGCAATCCCTATTAAAGTAACACCAGCATTCTTCACAGAGCTAGAACAAACAATCGTAAAATTTGTATGGAACCAGAAAAGACCCCCAATAGCCGAAGCAATCTTGACAAAGAAAACCAAAGCAGGAGGCATCACAATCCCAGACTTCAAGCTATACTACAAAGCTGTAACTATCAAGACAGTATGGTACTGGCACAAGAACAGACACTCAGATCAATGGTACAGAATAGAGAACCCAGAAATGGACCCACAAACGTATGGCCAACTAATCTTTGACAAAGCAGGAAACAATATCCAATGGAATAAAGACAGTCTCTTCAGTAAGTGGTGCTGGGAAAACTGGACAACGACATGCAGAAGAATGAACCTGGACCACTTTCTTACACCATACACAAAAATAAACTCAAAATGTATGAATGTAAGACAGGAAGCCATCAAAATCCTCGAGGAGAAAGCAGGCAAAAACCTCTTTGATCTTGGCCACAGCAACTTTTTTAAAAAATTTTTTAACGTTTATTTATTTTTGAGACAGAGAGAGACAGAGCATGAACAGGGGAGGGTCAGAGAGAGAGGGAGACACAGAATCCTAAACAGGCTCCAGGCTCTGAGCTGTCAACACAGAGCCCGACACGGGGCTCGAACTCACGGACTGTGAGATCATGACCTGAGCAGAAGTCGGACGCTTAACTGACTGAGCCACCCAGGCGCCCCCGCAGCAACTTCTTAACACGTATCTGGAGGCAAGGGAAACAAAAGCAAAAGTGAACTACTGGGACCTCATCAAAAAAAAAAAAAAAAGCTTCTGCACAGTGAGGGAAACAATCAGCAAAACTAAAAGGCAACCTACAGAATGGGAGAAGATATTTACAAATGACATATCAGATAAAGGGTTAGTATCCAAAATCTGTAAAGAACTTATCGAACTCAACACCCAAAAAACAAATAATCCAGTGAAGAAATGGGCAAAGACATGAATAGACACTTCCCCAAAGAAGACATCCAAATGGGCAGCCAACACATGAAAAAATGCTCAACATCACTCATCATCAGGGAAATACAAATGAAAACCACAATGAGATACCACCTCACACCTGCCAGAATGGCTAACATTAACAACTCTGGCAACAACAGATGTTCGTGAGGTTGCAGAGAAAGAGGATATCTTTTGCATTGTTCGTGGGAATGCAAGCAGGTGCAGCCACTATGGAAAACAGTATGGAGGGTCCTCAAAAAACTAAAAATAGAACTATCCTAGACCCAGCAATTGCACTACTAGGTATTTATCCAAGGGATACAGGTATGCTGTTCCAGAGGGACACATGCACCCCTATGTTTATAGCAGCACTATCAACAATAGCCAAAGTATGGAAAGAGCTCAAATGTCCATTGATTGACGAATGGATAAAGAAGATGTGGGGTACACACACACACACACACACACACACACACAATGGAGTATTACTTGGCAATCAAAAAGAATGAAATCTTGCCATTTGCAACTACGTGGATGGAACCGGAGGGTATTATGCTAACTGGAGAGTATCTTATGCTAAGATATTAATAGACATTTCTCCAAAGAAGACATCCATATGGCCAATAAACACATGAAATGATGCTCATCATCACTTATCATCAAGGAAATACAAATCGAAACCTCACATGAGTTAAAATGGCTAAAATAAAAAAAAACACAGGAAACAACAGGTGTTGGTGAGGACGGGAAGAAAAAGGAATCCTTGTACACTGTCAGCCATAAAAAAAGAATGAAATCTTGGGGCACCTGTGTGGTTCAGTCAGTTAAGCATCTGACTCTTGATTTCAGCTCAGGTTATGATCTTGTGGTTCATGAGATCGAGCCCCACATCAGGCTCTGTGCTCTCTCTCCTTTCTCCCTCTCTCTGCCTCCCTCTCAAAATAAAGAAAGAAAGAAGACAGAAAAAGAATTTTAAAAAAGAATGAGGGGTGCCTGGGTGGCTCAGTCAATTAAGCGTCAATATGGCTCAGGTCATGATCTCAAGGCTCATGAGTTTGAGTCCCGGGTCAGGCTTTGTGCTGACAGCTTAGAACCTGGAGCCTGCTTTAGATTCTGTGTCTCGCTCTCTCTGCGCCCCCACCCCCACTCACACTCTGTTTCTCTCTCTCTCTCAAAAATAAACATTAAAAAAGTTTTAAATAAATAAAAATTAGAAAGGAATGAAATCTTGCCATTTGCAATGACATGGATGAAGCTGAAGAGTATAATGCTAAGTGAAATAAGCCAGAGAAAGACAAATACCTTATGATTGCACTCATATGTGGCATTTGAGAAACAAAACAAACAAGCAAAAGGGGAAAAAATGAGAGAGTTAAAGCTGGAAACAGACACTTAATTATAGAGAACAAACTGATGGTTACCAGAATGGAGGTGGGGTGGGGATGGGTAAAATAGGTGATAGGAATTAAGGAGTACACTTGTTGTGATGAGAACTGGGTGATGTATACAATCATTGAATCATTAGATTGTACACCTCAAACTAATATAACACTTTATGTTAACTAACTGGAATTAAAATAAAACTTAAAAAATTAAAAATATCTATCAGCTCCATGAGCAGAAGAGTTACTTTTTCCTTACTATTTTCTAAGATATCCAGCGGTGACTGACCTAGTAGTTGCTTAATAGATATGTCCTGAATCAATTAATACTCCAAAAGCAAAGTGGTGCAATAACTATGACACACTGTGGAATACTCTGCCATGAAGGGAGTAAACAAAATGAGGTAGTTTTACTTGTATTTGAGAGTGATAAACCCCAAACTGTACTGTTGAGTAAGCAAAATCAAATTATTCCAGAATCATAAGTGTAATTTTGGAAGGAAAAACATTCTCTCATTTCCTGCCCCTAAAGTTTTAAGAGTTCTGTATATAGGGGATTTTGACGTTTTGTCATTATTTATGTTGCTAATATATTTTCCAGGTTAATTTTAACTTTATTATGGGTTTTTTTTTTGCCATGCAGAAATTGTATTTAAAATTTTTTTTATGTAGTCAAATTTCATTCACCCATATTTGCCTCTAGCACTGCATGGTATTTGTTTACATTTAAATTACTGATCTATTTGAAGTTTATTCTATATGGTGTGAAGCATTTAATTTTATCTTTTCTTTTTTTTTTCCTCACATGGCTATCCAGTTGTCCGAGCACCATTTATTTTAAAAGTCCACATTTGTACTAGAGTATTGACATCCCACCTTTATCATATACCAATTTCTATTCCATTTTTATCTAGGTCTATGTCTGGATATTCTATTCTATTTCACTGGTGTGTCTATTCATAAGCTAGTTCCACATCGTTTTAATTATAGAGGCTCTACAGTATGTTTTAATATATAGTGGGGCTGGCATCCGGTTTTAGCTTTCCTTTTTTAGTGTTTTCTTGGAGATGCTTGAATGTTTATTTTTCCAGATGAATTTTAGTATCAATTTGTCTAATTCCATAAAGCATGTTGGTATTTTTATTGATATGGCATTAAATTTAAAAATTAACTTAGGGTGAACTGACTTTTTATAATGTTTATTTATTTTTGAGAGAGAGGGAGAGACAGTGAGTGGGGGAGGGGCAGAGAGACAGGGAGACACAGAATATGAAACAGGTTCCAGACTCTGAGCTGTCAGCACAGAGCCTGATGCAGGGCTCCAACTCAAAGACTGTTCATGGACTGTGAGATCATGACCTGAACCGAAGCCGGGCGCCCAACTGAGCCACCCAAGCACCCCAGGGTGAACTGACATCTTTATGATGAGTCTTACTATCACAAAGGATGTCTTTCTATTTGTTAGAGTCTCAGTGCCTTTTTTTTTTAACATTTATTTATTTTTGAGGGAGACAGAGCATGAGGAGGGGAAGAATGGAGAGAGAGGAAGGCACAGAATCCGAAGCAGGCTGAGACTCTGAGCTGTCAGCACAAAGCCTGATGCGGGGCTCGAACTCATGGACCGTGAGATCATGACCTGAGCTGAAATCCACTCAGACGCTTAACCCACTGAACCACCTAGGTGCCCCTCAGTGCCTTTTATGAGGGTTCAAAAGCTTATCTAAGTTTTACACATTTTTTGTTAAATGTATTCCTAAGTATTTTATTTTGTTACTTTTGTTAATGAAGTTTTCTCTACCATGGTATATCCTCTAATTATTTGTGTAAATTAAGGCTATTGACATACATATGTCAATTTTATAGCCTGTTCCTCTAATGAAATGTTATTATTTGAATTATTTTTACCATTGGCTCTCTATAGAGTTTTCCAGGTACGTTTGTTTTTTAGGTGTACTTTCATATTATCTGCAAATAGAAATATTATATCATCTTTTCTAATCTCTAAGCCATTAATAAATTTCTCTTGTCACTGCATTTGCTAATACTTCTGGTAAAATTCTGAATGACAGAGAAGAGTGTTAACAACCTTACCTTGTTACTAATATTAGCGGAAGTGCATCTATCTAGATTTTCTTCCATTGAAAAACTATTTACGAATTTCTATTATATCAAGAATGGGTGTTGAATCATACTGTTTTCATCAGGGTTAAATATTAAAGTTAGACTTGCTTTATCTAAAAAACTAAGCAGCTTTACTTAGTTTTAAAAACTATGAAATACTGTAAAACAATTATACATCAATAGAACAGTCTGGTCTTTGAAAGTTTGGTAGAATTCCCCTGTGAGGCCATTTGGACCTTGAGTTTTTTTGATGGAATAGATGACAACTTTATCTTTCTTCTAGGAAAATTGACATGTTTAGTCATTATATCACTAATAGTGAAAATTTTGTTAACAAGTTTTCCCTAGGAAATTTTTCATCTCATGAAGTTTTAAAGTGTACTTTCATAAAAGTCTGCAAAGTAGAATGAATGATTTTTTTAACATGCTAATTTAATAGTTATTCCGCCCTTGTAATTACTTTTTTTGTATTGTCTTTGCTTTCTCCTTTTTTCTTTATTTTATTTTATTTTATTTTTTTAAATTCTTTTTCAATATATGAAATTTATTGTCAAATTGGTTTCCATACAACACCCAGTGCTCATCCCAAAGGTGCCCTCCTCAATACCCATCACCCACCCTCCCCTCACTCCCACCCCCCATCAACCCTCAGTTTGTTCTCAGTTTTTAAGAGTCTCTTATGCTTTGGCTCTCTCCCACTCTAACCTCTTTTTTTTTTCCTTCCCCTCCCCCATGGTCTTCTGTTAAGTTTCTCAGGATCCACATAAGAGTGAAAACATATGGTATCTGTCTTTCTCTGTAGGGCTTATTTCACTTAGCATCACACTCTCCAGTTCCATCCATGTTGCTACAAAGGGCCATATTTCGTTCTTTCTCATTGCCATGTAGTACTCCATTGTGTATATAAACCACAACTTCTTTATCCATTCATCACTTGATGGACATTTCGGCTCTTTCCATAATTTGGCTATTGTTGAGAGTTCTGCTATAAACATTGGGGTACATGCATCAGTACTCCTGTATCCCTTGGGTAAATTCCTAGCAGTTCTATTGCTGGGTCATAGGATAGGTCTATTTTTAATTTTCTGAAGAACCTCCACACTGTTTTCCAGAGTGGCTGCACCAGTTTGCATTCCCACCAACAGTGCAAGAGGGTTCCCATTTCTCCACATCCTCTCCAGCATCTATAGTCTCCTGATTTGTTCATTTTGGCCACTCTGACTGGCGTGAGGTGATATCTGAGTGTGGTTTTGATTTGTATTTCCCTGATAAGGAGTGACGTTGAGCATCTTTTCATGTGCCTGTTGGCCATCCGGATGTCTTCTTTAGACAAGTGTCTATTCATGTTTTCTGCCCATTTCTTCACTGGGTTGTTTTTCGGGTGTGGAGTTTGGTGAACTCCTTATAGATTTTGGATACTAGCCCTTTGTCCGATATGTCATTTGCAAATATCTTTTCCCATTCCGTTGGTTGCCTTTTAGTTTTGTTGGTTGTTTCCTTTGCTGTGCAGAAGCTTTTTATCTTCATAAGGTCCCAGTAATTCGTTTTTGCTTTTAATTCCCTTGCCTTTGGGGATGTGTTGATTGCTACGGCTGAGGTCAGAGAGGTCTTTTCCTGCTTTCTCCTCTAAGGTTTTGATGGTTTCCTGTCTCACATTCAGGTCCTTTATCCATTTTGAGTTTATTTTTGTGAGTGGTGTGAGAAAGTGGTCTAGTTTCAACCTTCTGCATGTTGCTGTCCAGTTCTCCCAGCACCATTTGTTAAAGAGACTGTCTTGTTTCCAATGGATGTTCTTTCCTGCTTTGTCAAAGATTAGTTGGCCATACATTTGTGGGTCTAGTTCTGGGGTTTTCATTCTATTCCATTGGTCTATGTGTCTGTTTTTGTGCCAATCCCATGCTGTCTTGATGATGACAGCTTTGTAGTAGAGGCTAAAGTCTGGGATTGTGATGCCTCCTGCTTTGGTCTTCTTCTTCAAAATTACTTTGGCTATTCGGGGCCTTATGTGGTTCTATATGAATTTTAGAATTGCTTGTTCTAGTTTCGAGAAGAATGCTGGTGCAATTTTGATTGGGATCGCATTGAATGTGTAGATAGCTTTGGGTAGTATTGACATTTTGACAATATTTATTCTTCCAATCCATGAGCAGGGAATGTCTTTCCATTTCTTTATATCTTCTTCAATTACCTTCATAAGCTTTCTATAGTTTTCAACATACAGATCTTTTACATCTTTGGTTGGATTTATTCCTAGGTATTTTATGCTTCTTGGTGCAATTGTGAATGGGATCAGTTTCTTTATTTCTCTTTCTGTTCCTTCATTGCTAGTGTATAAGAATGCAACAGATTTCTGTACATTGATTTTGTATCCTGCAACTTTGCTGAATTCATGTATCAGTTCTAGCAGACTTTTGGTGGAGTCTATTGGATTTTCCATGTATAATGTCATGTCATCTGCAAAAAGCAAAAGCTTGACTTCATCTTTGCCGATTTGGATGCCTTTGATTTCCTTTTGTTGTCTGATTGCTGATGCTAGAACTTCCAACACTATGTGAAACAACAGCGGTGAGAGTGGGCATCCCTGTCGTGTTCCTGATCTCAGGGAAAAACCTCTCAGTTATTCCCCATTAAGGATGATGTTAGCTGTGGGCTTTTCATAAATGGCTTTTATGATCTTTAAGTATGTTCCTTCTATCCCGACTTTCTCAAGGGTTTTTATTAAGAAAGCGTGCTGGATTTTGTCAAAGGCCTTTTCTGCATCGATTGACAGGATCATGTGGTTCTTCTCTTTTCTTTTATTAATGTGATGTAACACGTTGATCGATTTGCGAATGTTGAACCAGCCCTGCATCCCAGGAATGAAACCCACTTGATCATGGTGAATAATTCTTTTTATATGCTGTTGAATTCGATTTGCTAGTATCTTATTGAGAATTTTTGCATCCATATTCATCAGGGATATTGGCCTGTAGTTCTCTTTTTTTACTGGGTCTCTGTCTGGTTTAGGAATCAAAGTAATATGGGCTTCATAGAATGAGTCTGGAAGTTTTCCTTCCCTTTCTATTTCTTGGAATAGCTTGAGAAGGATAGGTATTAACTCTGCTTTAAACGTCTGGTAGAACTCCCCTGGAGAGCCATCTGGTCCTGGACTCTTATTTGTCGGGTGATTTTTGATAACCGATTCAATTTCTTCGCTGGTTATGGGTCTGTTCAAGTTTTCTATTTCCTCCTGATTGAGTTTTGGAAGAGTGTGGGTGTTTAGGAATTTGTCCATTTCTTCCAGGTTGTCCAATTTGTTGGCATATAATTTTTCATAGTATTCCCTGATAACTGTTTGTATCTCTGAGGGATTGGTTGTAATAATTCCATTTTCATTCATGATTTTATCTGTTTGGGTTATCTCCCTTTTCTTTTTGAGAAGCCTGGCTAGAGGTTTGTCAATTTTGTTTATTTTTTCAAAAAACCAACTCTTGGTTTCGTTGATCTGCTCTACAGTTTTTTTAGATTCTATATTGTTTATTTCTGCTCTGATCTTTATGATTTCTCTTCTTCTGCTGGGTTTAGGCTGCCTTTGCTGTTCTGCTTCTATTTCCTTTAGGTGTGCTGTTAGATTTTGTATTTGGGATTTTTCTTGTTTCTTGAGATAGGCCTGGATTGCAATGTATTTTCCTCTCAGGACTGCCTTTGCTGCGTCCCAAAGCATTTGGATTGTTGTATTTTCATTTTCATTTGTTTCCATATATTTTTTAATTTCTTCTCTAATTGCCTGGTTGACCTACTCATTCTTTAGTAGGGTGTTCTTTAACCTCCATCCTTTTGGAGGTTTTCCAGACTTTTTCCTGTGGTTGATTTCAAGCTTCATAGCATTGTGGTCTGAAAGTATGCATGGTATAATTTCAATTCTTGTAAAATTATGGAGGGCTGTTTTGTGACCCAGTATATGATCTATCTTGGAGAATGTTCCACGTGCACTCGAGAGGAAAGTATGTTCTGTTGCTTTGGGATACAGAGTTCTAAATATATCTGTCAACTCCATCTGATCCAATGTGTCATTCAGGGCCCTTGTTTCTTTATTGACCGTGTGTCTAGATGATCTATCCATTTCTGTAAGTGGAGTGTTAAAGTCCCCTGCAATGACCACATTCTTATCAATAAGGTTGCTTATGTTTATGAGTAATTGTTTTATATATTTGGGGGCTCCAGTATTCGGTGCATAGACATTTATAATTGTTAGCTCTTCTTGATGGAGAGATCCTGTAATTATTATATAATGCCCTTCTTCATCTCTTGTTACAGCATTTAATTTAAAATCTAGTTTGTCTGATAGAAGTATGGCTACTCCAGCTTTCTTTTGGCTTCCAGTAGCATGATAAATAGTTCTCCATCCCCTCACTCTCAATCCAAAGGTGTCCTCAGATCTAAAATGAGTCTCTTGGGGCGCCTGGGTGGCGCAGTCGGTTAAGCGTCCGACTTCAGCCAGGTCACGATCTCGCGGTCCGTGAGTTCGAGCCCCGCGTCAGGCTCTGGGCTGATGGCTCGGAGCCTGGAGCCTGTTTCCGATTCTGTGTCTCCCTCTCTCTCTGCCCCTCCCCCGTTCATGCTCTGTCTCTCTCTGTCCCAAAAATAAATAAAAAATGTTGAAAAAAAAATTTTTTAAAATGAGTCTCTTGTACACAGGAAATAGATGGGTCTTGTGTTTTTATCCATTCTGATACCCTATGTCTTTTGGTTGGCGCATTTAATCCATTTACATTCAGTGTTATTATAGAAAGACACGGGTTTAGAGTCATTGTGATGTCTGTATGTTTTATGCTTGTAGCGATGTCTCTGGTACTTTGTCTCACAGGATCCCCCTTAGGATCTCTTGTAGGGCTGGTTTAGTGGTGACAAATTCCTTCAGTTTTTGTTTGGGAAGACCTTTATCTTTCCTTCTATTCTAAATGACAGACTTGCTGGATAAAGGATTCTCGGCTGCATATCTTTTCTGTTCAACACATTGAAGATCTCGTGCCAATCCTTTCTGGCCTGCCAAGTTTCAAAAGAGAGATCAGTCACGAGTCTTATAGGTCTCCCTTTATAAGTAGGGCACGTTTATCCCTTGCTGCTTTCAGAATTTTCTCTTTATCCTTGTATTTTGCCAGTTTCACTATGCTATGTCGTGTAGAAGATCGATTCAAGTGACGTCTGAAGGGAGTTCTCTGTGCCTCTTGGATTTCAATGCCTTTTTCCTTCCCCAGTTCAGGGAAGTTCTCAGCTATTATTTCTTCAAGTACACCTTCAGCACCTTTCCCTCTCTCTTCCTCCTTTGGGATAAGAATTATGCGTATATTCTTTCTTTTTACTGTATCACTTAGTTCTCTAATTTTCCCCTCATACTCCTGGATTTTTTTATCTCTCTTTCTCTCAGCTTCCTCTTTTTCCATAACTTTATCTTCTAGTTCACCTATTCTCTCCTCTGCCTCTTCAATCCGAGCCGTCGTCGTTTCCATTTTATTTTGCATCTCGTTTAAAGCGTTTTTCAGCTCCTCGTGACTGTTCCTTAGTCCCTTGATCTCTGTAGCAAGAGATTCTCTGCTGTCCTGTATACTGTTTTCAAGCCCAGCGATTAATTTTATGACTGTTATTCTAAATTCACTTTCTGTTATATTATTTAAATCCTTTTTGATCAGTTCATTGGCTGTTGTTATTTCCTGGAGATTCTTTTGAGGGAAATTCTTCCATTTGGTCATTTTGGATAGTCCCTGGAGTGGTGTGGACCTGCAGGGCACTTCCCCTGTGCTGTGGTGTATAACTGGAGTTGGTGGGCAGACTCGCAGTCAGACCTGAAGTCCCACCGCTGGGGCCACAGTCAGACTGGTGTGTGCCTTCTCTTCCCCTCACCTAGGGGCGGGATTCACTGTGGGGTGGCGTGGCCCGTCTGGGCTACTTGCACACTGCCAGGCTTGTGGTGCTGGGGATCTGGCGTATTAGCTGGGTTGGGTAGGTAAGGTGCACAGGGGCTGGAGGGGCAAGCTTAGCTGCCTTCTCCTTAGGTGATCCACTTCAGGAGGGGCCCTGTGGCAGCAGGAGGGAGTCAGACCCGCTGCTGGAGGGTTGGCTCCGCAGAAGCACTGCGTTGGGTGTTTGCGCTGAGCAAGCAAGTTTCCTGGCAGGAACTGGTTCCCTTTGGGACTTTGGCTGGGGGATGGGTGAGGGAGATGGTGCTGGCGAGTGCCTTTGTTCCCTGCCAAGCTGAGCTCTGTCTTCCCGGGGCTCAGCAACTCTCCCTCCCTTTGTCCTCCAGCCTTCCCGCTTTCTGAGCAGAGCTGTTAACTTATGACCTCCCAGATGCTAAGTCGCGCTTGCTGTCGGAACACAGTCCGTCCGGCCCCTCCGCTTTTGCCAGCCAGTCTTGGGGCTCTGCTTGGCCAGCAGGCTGCCCCTCCGCCCCGGCTCCCTCCCGCCAGTCCGTGCAGCGCGCACCGCCTCTCTGCCCTTCCTACCCTCTTCCGTGGGCCTCTCGTCTGTGCTTGGCTCCAGAGACTCCGTTCTGCTAGTCTTCTGGCGGTTTTCTGGGTTAGGCAGGTGTAGGTGGAATCTAAGTGATCAGCAGGATGCGCGATGAGCCCAGCATCCTCCTAAGCCGTCATCTTCCCTCCCTCCCCTCTCCTGTTTTTTCTTGACTGTGTTAGCTAGTGGTATGCCTATTAATATTTTTCAATAAACCAGGAAAAACAATGTTTTTCTCTTTTACATATCATTACTACTTTATACTTCCTTGTTTTATATTTATTATGTTCTTCCTTGTAGTTCTTAATTTTACCTTACTGTTTTCTTAACTTTTTGAGATATAAAATTAGTTCACTTCTTATTACTGTTTGTTGATAAAAGAGTAAGACTGAATTCTCCTCTGACCATGGTTTTCATGTATGACAAAGATTCTGGTAGATATATACTAATTTCACTATATCTCTTTTTAAATTCCATAATTAGCATTGTAGTTCTCCCCATACCCAAGTGTTGTTTAGTAGGTAGTCAATTAATTTTTAGGAGGAATGCCATTTAAAAGAAAACAGAGGCTTGGAGATAATATCGAAGGCCTAATATTCATGTCATTGGAGTCCCAGAAATAGAGGAAAGAGTACAGTGTTGAAAGATTATTAGATAAACTAATGGCTGAAAACTTCTTCAAATTGGTAATAATAACAAATCAACTAATTTAAGAAGATCAGGGAATACATGCCAATACCCACAATAATTAAACTGCTGAAACACAGCACAAATAAAACATATTAAAGCAGACAGAACAAAAATGACACACTACCTATAAGAGAACAGCTAAACTCAAAAATACAAGAAACAAGTATTGGTAAGGATGTGGAGAACAAGGAACCCTCTTGAACTGTTGGTTGGAATGCAAACTGGTGAAGCTGCTCTGAAAAACAGTATGGAGGTTCCTCAAAACTTTAAAAATAGAACTACCCTACTATTCAGTAACTGCACTACTGGGTATTTATCCAAAAAATACAAAAACACTAACTCAGAAGGATACATGCACTTGTATGTTTATTACAGCATTATTTACAGTAGCCAAATTATGGACACAGCCCAAGTGTCTATCGATAGATGAATGGATAAAGATGTGAGATACACACACACACACACACACACACACACACACACACGATTAGTTTTTAACATAGCTCCTTAAGTAGTTTTTACTTTTTTGCTATAAGAACCAGTTGAATGTGTCTGATAATTACATTATTTTATCTCAAAGTGTAAAGATATATTTTACTCAAGTTTATACTCACAGAATCAAGAATATGATTTCAAAGATGAATATAATAGTCACGTACAAGTGAATACATCAACCTCAGCAAGGAACAGACAGCTCTCTGGCTCCAATTTACATTTTGGGATATTCCTGCTCTGTGCATTTCTGTGGTCCACTTCCCCTGTGCCCCTCCATAGTATTCCCACTATAGTCCCATTTTCATTTCAGAGCCTACAGGTTGTTTTTTGTCTTTGTTATTTTCAAAATTTTATTTATATACTAGTTAGTTGACATATAGTGTAATATTGGTTTCAGGAGCAGAATTTAGTGACCCATTACTTACATATAACACACAATATTCATCATAACAAGTGCCCTCCTTAATACCCATCACACATGTAGCCCATTCCCCACCCACCTCCCTCCATCAAGCCTCCATTTGTTCTCTATTGTTAAAGTCTCTTATCGTTTGTTTCTCTCTTTTTTTCCCCCTTTCCAGGTGTTCATCTGTTTTGTTTCTTAAATTCTACGTATGAGTTTGGTTTTATTTGTCTGCTTCCAACATGAAGTTGTGAAATCCATGATTATGACAAACAATGTTTCTTTCATCTGGGCATATCCAGGGTCCAGAACGCCTATGGAAATATGGTAGGTAGAAATATTTGCTCTCATAATAAATTAATATTTTATAGATGAGACAGATAGGGAAAATGTGCACTTGCAATAGGACTTAATATAGTGGGTGATATTTTTGTAGGTATAATTTCTTCTCAAGCAAACTTGTAGGGTACTGTGAGGCTTTCTGGGATAATCTCATTAACAAAAAAAATTTTTTTAGCAGCACCACCTGCTATCTAGCAAAGCTCTCATTATAAAGCCTGACTTAGAACAGTGTTTTCCCAACACCTCATTCATGTGATATAAATTTAGTACTTAAAAGATATACTCAAATCCATATTAGTATTTAATACTTTCATTTATATTCTATCATCTTTTAGTCAAACTCAATGTAAAGGAAATTTCCTATCACTATTGAAAATACAAAACATGCATTATATGCTATGGTAAATATGTTCAGAAATTAATTCCATGAGAGACAGGGGCCAAACTATGGTGGAGAAGGATGAAAAGACTGTGAAGTTTGCTCTTGGAGCAGTTGTGTGTGTAGAAAGTGAAATGTGGGTGATGTAACTATAGGACCTAGGGCAGTGATCCACTCTAAAGCACAAATTATTGCAGAAGCCAGGCCAATAGGTATTGGTGAGGGTTACCTAATAGAAGAACAGGTAGGTGCTTATCATAAATGCTCAACCTGATAATATCACCCCTAATGCTGAAGATCTGGAACTAAAATATCTATGATCATTGGCACTAATAATGTGTTTGAAATTGGCTGTTATTCCCAAGCCATGAAAATGGAAGACAATAATGTTATTGAATCAAAAGCCAGTGTGGGCAGAAAGGTAATATTGAGAAGTGGTTGCATCATTGGGACTTGTTGCAACCTGAATACATTTGAGTTCATCCTTGAGAATACAGTGATCTGTGGTGCAGATTGCCTTCATGGGGTGCAGACTGAGCAACCACAGCCCCAGATACCACAGCTGGATTTCCTGAAGATAACCTTGCCAACCTACCACGACCTAAAGAAAACTATGAAAGGAAGGTCAACACCAGTAATGTGTGAAGACAACAGTGAGATACCTCCTAAAGACTTGGTAATAAGATACCCCCAGAGAGTTAAACTACTTAAGTCAACATGTGGCAAGGTAGTATCAGTTTATCTATCAAGACTTACAGTACCTCAAGACTCACCACTTTTGGTTCAGTTGCAACCTTAACTGAACCACCTTCTGATTTGCTAATATGGCCTCCAAGCTATCATGCAGAGAAAGGAGGAACTCTGGATGAGAGCACCAGAATTCTACTCTGCACATAGTAAATTTAGAGAAGCTTTCTTATTTATACATTAGTCTAATATGAATATGGTTTGTATAGTTTGGCCCCCAAGTCTGCCAATTGTCTATGAGTTCTAAATATTCTGATAAAATAGTTTCTGACTCTTTAGGACAAAGAACCAATCAAAGCCCAGACAGTGTACTGTGCAGACATCACTCTTTGGGGCTTCTCCACAGCCAGACTAACAGCCTTCTCTTACCAACTATCTCACTGAAACTGAACTCAAACTTCATCACAGAGAGGGAGTTCTGGAAGATGGCGGCGTAGGAGGACGGTGGGCTCACCGCGCGTCCTGCTGATCACTTAGAGTCCACCTACACCTGCCTAAAGAACCCAGAAAACCGCCAGAGGATTAGCAGAACGGAGTCTCCGGAGCCAAGCGCAGACGAGAGGCCCATGGAAGAGGGTAGGAAGGGCGGCGAGACGGTGCGCGCTCCACGGACTGGCAGGAGGGAGCCGGGGTGGAGGGGCGGCTCGCCGGCCAAGCAGAGCCCCCGAGTCTGGCTGGCAAAAGCGGAGGGGCCGGACGGACTGTGTTCCGGCAGCAAGCGCGACTTAGCGTCTGGGAGGTCAGAAGTTAACAGCTCTGCTCAGAAAGCGGGAAGGCTGGAGGACAAAGGGAGGGAGAGCTGCTGAGCCCCGGGACGGCAGAGCTCAGCTTGGCGGGGAACAAAGGCGCTCGCCAGCACCATCTCCCCCCGCCCATCCCCCAGCCAAAATCCCAAAGAGAACCAGTTCCTGCCAGGGAACTTGCTCGCTCCGCGCAAACACCCAACTCTGTGCTTCTGCGGAGCCAAACCTCCGGCAGCGGATCTGACTCCCTCCCGCTGCCACAGGGCCCCTCCTGAAGTGGATCACCTAAGGAGAAGCGAGCTAAGCCTGCCCCTCCTGCCCCCGTGAACCTTGCCTACCCACCCCAGCTAATACGTCAGATCCCCAGCACCACAAGCCTGGCAGTGTGCAAGTAGCCCAGACGGGCCACGCCACCCCACAGTGAATCCCGCCCCTAGGAGAGGGGAAGAGAAGGCACACATCAGTCTGACTGTGGCCCCAGCGGTGGGCTGGGGGCAGACATCAGGTCGGACTGCGGCCCCGCCCACCAACTCCAGTTATACACCACAGCACGGGGGAAGTGCCCTGCAGGTCCTCACCGCTCCAGGGACTATCCAAAATGACCAAACGGAAGAATTCCCCTCAGAAGAATCTCCAGGAAATAACAAGAGCTAATGAACTGATCAAAAAGGATTTAAATAATATAACAGAAAGTGAATTTAGAATAATAGTCATAAAATTAATCGCTGGGCTTGAAAACAGTATACAGGACAGCAGAGAATCTCTTGCTACAGAGATCAAGGGACTAAGGAACAGTCACGAGGAGCTGAAAAGCGCTTTAAACGAAATGCAAAACAAAATGGAAACCACGACGGCTCGGATTGAAGAGGCAGAGGAGAGAATAGGTGAACTAGAAGATAAAGTTATGGAGAAAGAGGAAGCTGAAAGAAAGAGAGATTAAAAAAATCCAGGAGTATGAGGGGAAAATTAGAGAACTAAGTGATACACTAAAAAGAAATAATATACGCATAATTGGTATCCCAGAGGAGGAAGAGAGAGGGAAAGGTGCTGAAGGGGTACTTGAAGAAATTATAGCTGAGAACTTCCCTGAACTGGGGAAGGAAAAAGACATTGAAATCCAAGAGGCACAGAGAGACGTAACTTGAATCGATCTTCTGCACGACATATCATAGTGAAACTGGCAAAATACAAGGATAAAGAGAAAATTCTGAAAGCAGCAAGGGATAAACGTGCCCTCACATATAAAGGGAGACCTATAAGACTCGTGACTGATCTCTCCTTTGAAACTTGGCAGGCCAGAAAGGCTTGGCACGATATCTTCAGTGTGCTAAACAGAAAAAATATGCAGCCGAGAATCCTTTATCCAGCAAGTCTGTCATTTAGAATAGAAGGAGAGATAAAGGTCTTCCCAAACAAAAACTGAAGGAATTTGTCACCACGAAACCAGCCCTACAAGAGATCCTAAGGGGGATCCTGTGAGACAAAGTACCAGAGACATCACTACAAGCATAAAACATACAGACATCACAATGACTCTAAACCCGTATCTTTCTATAATAACACTGAATGTAAATGGATTAAATGTGCCAACCAAAAGACATAGGGTATCAGAATGGATAAAAAAACAAACTTCATCACAGACATTCTAGGCAATTATGCTAAGCGGTAGGACAGACCCTGACGTGCTTGTGACATAAAAAGCAGCAACTGGCAGGAAGATAGAAATGATTTTATCAATAGCGACTTACTGCAATGTGGCCATAGCTCTTGCGTCAAGATAATAGACTTTCACCAGGTGAATAGTATCAAGTCTAGAAAGGGTACTTCACACTGTTCTCTTATTCATCCATGAACACACAGTATAGTAGTTATCTATGCTGTGTAGAAAATTACCCCCAAAATGTAGAAGCTTATTATCTTTTGAGCATTTACTATCTTACACAGTTTCTGCAGATCAAATATCTAGGAATGGCTCAGCTGGCAGTTCTGGCTCAGTGTGCCTCATGAGGTTTCTTTCAAGAAGTCGGTCAGACCGGTGGTCATCTGAGGACTTGAGTGGGGCTGGATGGTCCACTTACAACATGACTGCCTCACAGGGCTGTTGGCAGGAGGCCTCAGTTCCATACCAGGTGAGCCTCTCCACAGGGCTGGTGGGTATCCTCATGACATGGCAGTTGGCTTCCCTCAGCTTCCTTCAGATCCAAGTGAGGAAGGACTCAATCCCTAAAGTTGCACACCATCACTTCCACTTCATTTTATTTCTTAGAAGCAAGTCACTAAGTCCATCTCACAGTCAAGAGGGAGGGGATTAAGCTCCACCTTTTCTACCTTTAGAAGGGAGGAGAATCTAAGAATTCATGTTCATATACCAAAACCACCATCACAAACACACATATCCATTTATACCTGGTATTCTCACTAGTGCACAATCAGCACCTCTCAAGGGTTTCCACATTGAGGAAGATGGGTTCAGGAAGGACTTCTCTTTATTAATGGGAATGGCACATGACATCATCCGAGGTCTTCATCCTATAACGTTCTGTAAATACCACCAACTTAGACATTTAAATTTTTGTCCCAAAATATACCATATATTTCATTAAGCATAATTTAACTTCTCTAGACTTAATAGAAATTATTATAAATAAAATCATGAGGGATAAAAAATTTAACTCCATGAAATAAAAAATTATAAAAGTTTAAAATTAAGAATGAAATATAAATAATACATGTAACTGATTTCCCTTTTACTAAGCATTCTGTAAATGCTTTGTCATTTAATCTTCCTAATAGCCATTTTGTGTACCACTCAATTGTTCTTGGTTTCCACCTCTTGCCTGAGTGCCACTTTTAGAAAATAGAAAAGGGCGCCTGGGTGGCTCAGTTGGTTGAGTGTCCAATTCTCGGTTTCAGCTCAGGTCGAGATCTCACGTTTCATAAGTTCAAGCCCCACATCAGGTTCTAAGCTGACATCATGGAGCCTGCTTGGGTATCTCTCTCCCTCTCTCGCTGCCCCTCACTGGCATGTGCTGTCTCTGTCTTTCTCAAATTAAATAAACTGATATAGATATAGATATAGATATAGATATAGATATAGATATAAAGAAAATAGAAAAAAGAATGTTCAAACAAAAGAACAAGCTCTTTGAAATTAGACAGGATTTAATCCTAATACCTGCCATCTACTGCTATCCAACATTGTAAAGTATGAAAATCCCCACTACTGTTCCTCATAGAGGAATAAATAAATATGTAAAACAACTAGCACAGTGCCTAACAAATAGCAACACTCAAAAATACCAGCTATAATTATTGTCATTATTGTTTAAAAACAGAAAAGAACATTAATGATTTTAGATTGGAGCTTTACACATTTGTCACACATTTTCTCAGATGTTTAAAACCCTCTTTTCTTGTCAAAACCACTAGGCCCAGAGAAGTTAAGTGACATTTTCTTGTGGATTCTACTTTCTAATTTCCTTCCTGAACCCTCAGCCTGTATCCTACTCTACTTCCAGCCATTACAAACTACTCCAAGTTCCCTGAAACCAGCAAGTTCTCACCTCCACATTCACTCTTTCTTCTGTACACACACATGCTGGATGATTCTCTATTTGTTAATCAAGCTTTAATTTCTCCACCATTCTAAATTTTATGAGTCTCTTTGTTCATTGTCTCTCCCCTTAGAACCAAATATTGATGAAAGCAGGGGATCTGACTATTGTGCTCTCAGCTGTACCCCCAAAACCTGAAAGACCTATAGTAAATGACCACCCATAAATATTTAATGAATTAATTATCTGTCCCTTGAACCAGTCTAGGGTACACAGTTTGGTGCATATGGGGCTTCCACTTGAACTCTGGGAAACATAGAAACTGGGGAGGGTTATCTTTCTGGGAACGCCTATCATCCAAAGAGGCAATACAACTAAGGCTTCAGGCTTCTAGACTCAGACCAGTATGGAATAGGTCAGCCTTTATCTCCTCCTCTTGTTAGTTATCATGACGAGCTATTAGAAACTGCTCAACACATTCATTCATTCATTTATTTATTCATTTATTCAGCACACACTTCTTGGATGTCTCCTATACTGATAGGCACTGATTTAGGGGTCAAGGATAAGTCATAAACAAGTTACTTCTATGAGGCCACAGGTGAATGAACGGGCAGACAAATACCTGTCTGCTTATAACACGGTGCTGTTAGGACCATGACAAGGAAAGTACTGGGTTCTAGTATCAGGTTCTAGGAGTGGTTGATGTTCTTCATTTCATGTTGTTTGTCTCTAATACTGAAGCCTCAGTCATCAAGTCCTGAGGCATCCTTCTGGAATCATTCTTCATGTTTCTATTCTTGCAGGCTCTGCAATGCTTGATCTGGCCTGGATTTCACAAGACAAATACTGGAATCCTGAGGTTTTTTGCCAGAGGTGGATCTTATCAACATCCAGAGTATTTGATAGTAATAATTAAAAAAATAATGATAATATCAGCTACCGCTTGTTTTCAAATATACTTATAGATTCTTATTTTATTCATTGGTTTACAATCCATTATTATTATTATTCATTGTGATGCTCAACATGTCCCATTTTAAAACATTACCCATGTGGGGCTCCTGGGTGGCTCAGTCAGATGAGCCAACTCTTCGGTCAGTCAGATGAGCGAACTCTTCGGTTCGCTCAGGTCATGATCCCACAGTTCATAAGTTTCAGCCCCACATTGGGCTCTGTGCTGATGGTGCGGAGCCTGCTTGGGATTCTCTCTCTCTCTCTCCATCTCTCTCTTCCCCTCCCCTGCTCATGCTCTGTCTCTGTCTGTCTGTCTGTCTGTCTCTCTCAAAATAAATAAATAAACTTAAAAATAACGTAATAAATAAATGAAACATTACCCATGTGCCAAGCACAGTACTAAATGCTTTCTTTACTATGTCTAAACCTTGCCACATACCCATTAAGAAATTCCTATTTTTTGTGCCAATTCTACATATTGGGTAACTGAAGTTAAGGTAAATGTAGGGAATTGTCAAGTTATAGTTCCAGTAGAAAATGGTGGTTCAAAGTGCAGGCTCAATTCTAAATACCATTCTATACTAAAAGAACCTGGTCTCCTCGGAAAAATGGCTGATTCCAGGGCTGGCACAGCAGAAGTACAAAAAGAGGCAGGAACATCTCGCTGCACCAAAAACGGTTTCAAAGAAAAATAGACACATATCAAGAAGACACAGGAGCAGGAATCAAGGGGCTTTCACTGGCCAAATCTGGGGAAATTCGAGCATCAAAATAAATCATGATTGTAATGGGTTATTATACACTGAATAAAATATATATCCATGAACCAATACTGAAACATATGAAGACATGAATAATTAATAAATGAGGGAGAGAGAACAGCTCTTCGTTGCAGAAGAATCCTCACCAGTAAAATGGGGGGGGGGGAATACTGGAGTTGGAAACACACACTTTTTACACCATCATATATTAATGGATTCAGTCAAGAATCGTCAATGGGTCATAGAACACAATATTACCATAGCCTTCAAGTATCTCCACACAAAACATTTAAGTGAACAATGGGCAAATATTAACTTTACATTAGAGTAATCTGATGAATACTACCTTAGCCAAGAGATCAAATTTAATATTGCCAATTACAGAATAAATGGATATCATGTGCCAACTTATATAATGCACTGCGAAGGATATAGTATCACTTTGTGGTATTCCTGACAGAAACGCATACGTGGAATCTAATCATAAGCATAGAATCAGGTAAACCCAAGTTGAGGGGCACTCTAGTAAATGGTTCATACTTCTCAGAATTGTTATGGTTGTGCGAGACAATAAGTTTGAGGACTTATTCCAGAGGGAATAAGAATAAAGTGTAATAACAATGAAATAAAATGCATGATAGTAGACTGGAGAGAAGAATGGACAAACTATAAAATTTATAAAATTTTCTACAAATAGCATTATTGAGATAATTGGTCATATTTGAATAAGGTCTATAATGAGATGTATAATACAGATATATAACCAATGTTCATGTGTTGATTTTCATAATTGTAGTGTGTTTATGCAAAAGGATGTCCTTGTTCTAAAGTATTTAGAATACTAAATATTTAATGTATCTATAGCTTACTGTCAAAGAGATTAGAAAAATTTGTATGTATGTGTATCTTTGTGTAGTGTGTGCAAGGAGAAGAAAAAGAGGAGGGGAAAAAGAGAGTGAAAGACAAGGAGTGAGAAAGATAGTGAAAGATAAAAAATATGCAAAATATTAACAATTGAGGTATTTGGGTCAAGTAAAAACAGGAGTTTCCTGGCCTATTATTTCAATTTTTTGTAAGTTTGTAATTATTTCAAACTAAAATGTATCTCCCCCACAAAAAGTATGTGTTCTGAATACCGATGGGATAAACGCCTGGCTCCTTCATTTATTAACTCTATGATCACAGAAATGTTACTTGATCTCTGATTCAAAGTTTTTGACCTGTAAATAGGGATAATCATTGACCAATTGCAATTACATGAAATGATACATACAATATGTTTTGAGCAGTATTTTGGACCTAGGGAATACTCAATAAAAATTAAATCTCTCTACTATTTTTGATTTAAAAAAAAAAGGCTGAAAAGTACATCATTAACCTAACATTTCTGGTTCCAAGTAACTCAGATCTAACCATGTCACTGAGGTGCCCACCAGCAGTCAGACTCTATGGGCTCCTGGGGCATTTAGCTCAGTAAAAGGTAGCTTTCATCACAATTGGAACTATTAATCCCAGCACTTCTGATCTTAATGCCTAGCCTCTTACCACTCCACTTAGCTGCCTAAGTGTGTTCTTGGGGGTCAAGAAATCCTCACGTTAACATCTAGTATGTACTAAACTCACTAGACTTGTATATATGCCTTCTACATTGTTCAGGGAGAGCTGAATTATTTTTGACCCTTCCTTCTGACTAGTACAATGTATTACAGTAACAGGATCTACCATTTATTGGCAGCCTACAAAGTACCATACTTGACAACCCTGGGAGCAGGTTTTAAATATCTCTGCCTCTTTAAGGATTAAATACACAGGTTCAGAGAGGTAGAGACTTGCCCCAGACACAAAGCCAGTAAGAAGTGGCACATAGGATATCTCACCACAATACGCATGCTCTTACTACTATCCTGAGCTGTCTTCAGTCCTAACAATGTACACTATCAATTAACCACCACCTTCCAAACAGACTATCCTATCACTTAAGGTAAAGAATACCAGTTGGCCTCACGTTTACCTTGGCATCTAGTTTGCTTCTAAGCACATAGTAGGTCCCCAAGTACCTACCTGGGAAGAGGATTTCTCTCTAACCTGGGAAGAGGGAGTACCTTTAAACATTTAAGGAGTCTCTAAAAACAAGCTTAAAAAAGGGTGGTTTGCTAACTGTACAGTAAAAACTCAAAGCAGAGATGTGATGCCATAAAGCTGGAAAGAACTCAACTAGATATTTTAGCATTGTTTATAAAGATGGTGAAGCTACAATAAGCAGCAAGGAAGAGATACTGAACATTTGTCAGGATGGTAGATATCTCGCTCGGGAGTTAAAAAGCTGTAGTGAGGGAGGGGAGCATCATGCACTCTGGGGGTATAATAATATATGATTTTATTGGTTTGGGTGGTGATTACATAGGTTTTCACTTTATATTGTTCATCATCGATATCTGAATATATATTCTATGCACTTTTTTGTATGTATGTATATGGTATTTCAAAATTGAAACCAAAAATTTAAAAAATAGATTAGGAAGGTCCCAGCTCAGAGAAACACCAAAAATTGAATAAAGGTATTTATATGGCTACATGAAGAATGTGTCAGTCAGGAGGAGTGGTTGGTCATCCATGAAAGGAAATGCTTTTTTAAAAAATTTTTTTAAATGTTTATTTATTATTTTTGAGAGAGAGAGAGAGAGTCAGAGTGCGAGTGGGGGGAGGGCAGAGAGAGAGAGAGAGAGAGACGACAGAGAGAGACAGAATCTGAAGCAGGATCCGGGCTCTTAGCTGTCAGCACAGAGCCCAACACAGGGCTCGAACTCATGAGCCATGAGATCATGACCTGAGCTGAAGTGGGACTATCAACCGACTGAGTGACCCAGGCACCCCTGAAAAGAAATACTTTTAATGCCTATCTAAGCACTGTGTAAAAATTGTCTCTACCAAGTGACTGGGATTATTTCTGGCCTCCTTGTTAAAGTATTACTCAGTGTGAGATGCACATACTGGATGATGTTAGCTTCATGCCTTGACAGAGAGAGTTTTCATGCAAGATGTCTACTCTTGCCCCATCTTCTGGATCCTAAATTACATTAATTTGTTTCTTTTCACTCTGCAAGAACTGAGTACCAGAATGCATCTCCCAAGCAGGTACACAAACACTCACACGCACACATACATCCTATCACACCAGTGCACTGATGTGTTTCAGGGGGACATTGTGGTGACTCTACATCCATTTGATGTTGTATTCATCTAAACCAGTCACAACATATCTAATATTTTGATAATCACTGGTTTCGAACTGGCCATGTGACCAAATTCAGTCCCATATACTGGGGATGATGGGGGTGTATATCTTCTGGAAAGCATTTTGTCACAGCTTCCTGTCTCACAAAAAAGGGACACTGGAAGAGATTTTTCCTTTCTGCCTAAATACCACCATGCCTAGATATGAGGCCTGGAATTGCTACAGACATCTTGGGACCAGTCTGGTGGGACACTGAGGATGGCAGAGAAAATAGAGGGAAAGAATCTGAAGCCTGATGAGCCAGAGGCCTCCATGTCTAGAACCCACCCTATTTTGATTTTCAGTCTATTTGGCAAATGGACCAAATATTTAATAAGTAATACCTAACTTCCAGGTACTACTACTGGCCCTAAAAATGCTGTTGTAGACAAAGAGACAAATGTCTTTGCCCTCATAGAACTTATATGTTTGGATAATTGTACAAACAATAAATAAAATAAATAACTAAGATATACTACATGTAGGAAAATGATAAAGCTATGAAAAACATTAGAGTAAGTTAAGAAAGATCTGGAGTGATGAGAAATTGGAATTTTTTTTTTTTAAAAAACGGTCAGGATAAGCCAACCTTGGAAGGTGATATTTGCGAAAAGACTTGAGGAGATGATGGAATGAGCCATTAAATACATGGAGGAAGGACACTTCAAGCAAAGAAAACAGCCAGTGAAAAAGCTTTTGTGTAAAAGTGTAACTATTGTAGCTAATGTAGACATGAGAGATCCTGTGGGAGTATAGTTGGATTTTACACAAGTAACACGACGTCAAATCATGTACAAACTTCTCATCCATGTAAATACTTTAATTTTTGCTCCTCTCAGTGAGATGGAGTACAATTGCATAACAGTGGCAGGATCTGACTTAGATTTTAAAAGGGAGGTGGGTGTGGGATGGGCTAGATGGCTGATGGGTACTAAGGAGGGCTGTTGGTATGATGAGCACTAAGTGATGAATCACTTGCAATTCTACTCCTGAAAACTATATTGCACTGTATGTTAACTAACTAGAATTTAAAGAAAAATTTGAATTGAAAAAAAAAGAAAACAAAGCAAAAAAAATTATTTCTACACTGGTTTACATGGATATTCACTACATTCTGAAATATCTCGGAATAAAAGGATACCTCTGGTTGGTGTGATTTAGACTATACATCAGAGACAAAGTTATAGGAAGATAAACCAGTAAGGATGCTATTACAATAATCCAGGCAAGAAACTGTAGTGGCCTTGAGTCAAGTGGAAGCAGAGGAGGTGGCAAACTTGTTCACATTCTCAGTCTATTTAGAACACGGAATCAACAGGATTTCTGCGTAGATTTAATGCTAAAATTGACCCCAATATCTTTAAGTGAGCATCTAGAAGCATAATGTTGATGGTAACTGAGATGAGAAAGAGCTAAAGGAGATGAAGTGAGGGGTGAAAAAAGAATTTGTTTTTTCATGGTTAAAACCAAAAGGTCTATAAGACACGCCAAGTGGACAGTTGGATATAGACTTTGGCGTTTAAGTTGGAGATGTAAATTGTAGAGAGAAAAGGGCATCGATGGCATATAAAGTCACAATACTGGATGAGATCACCAAGGGAATGAGTGTAGGCATAGAAGAGAAAGGGATCGAGGATTGAGTTCCCAGGCAGGTCAATGTCAAGAGGTCACAGGAAAGGAGGAGACCCAGCCAAGCAGATTGAGGAGGTCAGAGAACAACCAGGAAAGTACTGTCCTGGAACCCAGGTGGGTATATGTCAAGCTGGCTTTGTTTCGCTGGAGGGCCCTGAATGGTACACCAGGAAAGAAGGTCCTTCCAGGAGGAGTGAGCGATCAACTCTGTCCAAAATTATTGATAAGTCAGCTGAGGAGAGGACTGTGGGATAGCCATTTGATTTAGAAATACTGATGACATTGCTACCTTGACCACACAGTTTCCTTTTCATAGAAGTTGTATAAGCCTGATTGGCGTGTGATTAAGACAGAATGGGAAAAGTGGAAGCAGTGAGTGTAGAAAACTCTCTCTCTGGGAGGTTTGCTATCAAGAGGAGGATAAAAGGCCCTGCAGGTGGTGGAGGGAGTAGGTAAAAAGGTTTTTTGATTGTTTAGTTTTGGGTTTTGTTGTCTTTTGTTTTTAAGAGGAAAATAACACCAGTTTGTATGCTGACAGGAATACTCTAGCAGAGGGTGGAAAAGTGATGAATATCATACAAATGCCATGAGATCATGGATTTCTTTTTTGATTTAGCCAATCTACATGAGAATTCCCTGATACTTGCAACTGAAAGAATATTCCCTAAGCGAGTCAGCAATGTACTGGTATGTCTAGGACTTTGCTATTTTATGCTTTGTGAGCAGGTATAATTTATAAAAGTACTCTCTTTCATTCTGGCTCAGATGATAAATATTATGAACTAGTTTGGATGACAAATTACATAGTCACATGAATTAGTTAGGAATATCGGTACTGAAGCCATAGATTCCGATCCTGGGCCTGTCACTTACAAGCTGTCATGACAGAAAAATTAGTTAATGTCTGTGTTCAGGTTCTTCATATGAAAATGGGGCTACTGATGACACATATGTCGTGGCATTTTGCTGACCAAATGGGGTAAAACACCTATGGAGCTTGCAAAAAGGATTTGCCAAATATGGTAAACATGTCATAAATATAAGGTATTACTAAATTTGCATGCAGCATGATGCAAATTTCCCCTTTGCAGTAAAGAATGTAAACTGCTCGTGGATCAATTTTCCCTTTCATACATATAACCTTAAAGGTAATTAACATGCAACTAAATGTGAAATCATTAACAGATACATTTTAGGAATGCATGGAAACATGTTTAGGAAACATGGAAGTAGAGTATTTAACTAAGATACAAAGGAAATTTAAAAAGAAATGTTAATCGATGGACTGTGTCAAGAGGCTTCGTGTTATGTATAAATTTATATGTCAACATGACTCACCCAGAGGGTGGCCAGATATTAGGTCAAACACTATTCTGAATGTGTCTGGCAGGGCATTTATAAATGAGGGTAATATTTGAATAGGTATACTGAGTAAAACAGTAAAAAAGTAAAAAAAAAAAATATATTGCCTTCTCTAATGCGGGTGTCCTGTATCCAATCAGCTTAAGGCCTACATGGAACAAAACGGCTGACTTTCCCTCAAGCAGGAGGGAACCCCTCCTGCCTGACTGCTTGAAGTGGGACACTGGTCTTGTCCTGCCTCTAGACTCAAACTGAAGATCAGAATTCATGACACCTGATCCCAGCAGCTTTTGGACTGCAACTCACATCACTGCCTGTCCTGGGTCTCAGGAATTTTGACTTGGACTGGAACTACTCCTGCTCTCCTAGCTCTCCACCGTGCCCACAAACATGTTGGGTCTTCCCAGCCTCATAATCTTGTGAGCCAAATTCTTATAACAAATCTCTCTCTCTCTCTCTCTCTCTCTCTCTCTCTCTCTCTCTCTCTCGACAGATAGATAGACAGACAGACATAGATGATATAGATATAGGTATAAGTATAAATATATAAGTAATCCTATTGAATCGGTTCATCTGGAAGACTCTGATTATTACACTTTGGAAGGTACAAGCCACTTGTTGAAGTACAACTACATGATGACATGATGTAACTCAGTAAAGAGTGGGCAGTATGTTCACAAGACTCAGATCATCAGGGTCACAAAAAAGGCCTTCATAAGTAATTACCTCATGGTTATTAAAGGTTGTGGTAGGTAGAATTCTAAGAATGGTCTCCCAAGATTTCCCATCATAATCCCAGGTACCATGAGTAAGACGAGTTATCTTGTACATATTTGTGTTCGTTTACATGGCTAGAGGGATTTTCCAGTTACAATGAAGGTTACTAAACAACTGACCTTAAAGAGAGAGATTATCCAAAAGAGCCTAATCTAATCACAGGAGCTCCTTAAAGGCACACACTTTTCTGTGGCCGGCAGCAGAAGGGAAGCAAGAGAGATCTGAAGCACAAGGATTTGACACACTATTGCTTGCTTGAAGATGGAGAGAACCACATGAGGAGAAATACAGGCAGCCTCTAGAATCTGAGAGCAGCCCCAACAACATCCTGCACCACAGGAGCTGAATTCCTACAACCACCTGGATGAGCTTGGAAAGAGCTTCCTCTCCAGAGCCTCCAGGTAAGATCCCAGCCCAGCTGACACCTTGATTTCAGCCTTGTGTGACCCTAAGCAGAGAACTCGCTGGATCTTCACATGTCTGACCTATAGGAACTGTGAAATAATACACATGGGTTGATTTAAGATGCTAAAGTTGTGGCAACTTGTTATGCAGCAATAGAAAACTGGTATCAGGCACTTAAGTTATTAGTGTATTGAATCTGTTGTGGTTAAGGTAATTCTCTATCATCCAACTTCCTGGAGAGAATGAGAAATAATTTCTCACCCAGCCATAACCGCATGTAGCTCTAAGGTGCAAATTAAAATAAGCACAGCCAGAGTCACAGTGCAGAGAATTCTAATTCTTGTGTAGTGAAGACTAATTGCAATTTAGAGGCAAGAACAGACAGCTTGAAGTGTGACAGTAACAATGAGGACATTTCCTGGTAAGATGTGTGCCATACTCAGTGTGAAGGACTTGCACGCTAGAGCTGCCCATTCAGCCCCTGCCCTTCAGATAAGGCAGAACATTAAGTTCCAAGGATCTCTTATGGGGCAACAACAGACATGCACAGCCAGGGGAATTGCAGGTAGTGGCTCTGAATTAATTTCAAATAGATTATTATGAAAAAGGGTCTGATGTCATAGACATTCTTTGAGGCTTTAGAGTCAGACAGACTGGCTCCAGCACTCTGTGATCCCAGCTGAGTTCCAGAATTCTAATTTGTTAGGTGTGTGTGTGTGTGTGTGTGTGTGTGTGTGTGTAAAACACTTCCTTGATAAACAATGTTGACAAATCTTTACAGATCCCTGGGGTTAAGATCTGCCTGCATGATTTTCTGTACTAAGACAGCTGGATCAGCTTGAATGATCCCTCTAATCCCAGAGCCTTCCACAGTGTGTGGGACATACGGATTTTCTGACTTTCATCCCAGTTCCCTATGCTCAATAGCTTCTAGTACTAGTGTATGACCTCCCGGCCTTATAATCAGTGTCGGCCTTTCTAATAATCTCTCAGTTTCTGAAACGTCCTCTCGGTCGGAGAAGTTCTGCAATTCCCCTAGGCTTTGCAAATGCAAACTGATCTATACACAAAAAACACACATATCAAGAAATTTAACTGAAGAAATTAATCAATAAATATAAGACTGGTAATGTGATTATTGTTTTGGTGAAAATTATGTACATTCAGGAACATGGAATCAAGTCTGTGAGTCCCCAAAGAATGCAATTTTCAGCTACAGGCATGCATGTTCACAGTCACAAGGACTCAGTTCCCCTGATCGGACTCCTGCTCCTATTGCCTTTATTCTTTCTCAGTCCAATTCTTTGTCTCCTCTTCCTCTTTTCCTGTTCCGCACTGCAAATGTACCCTGTGGTGACTTCTAATTCACAAATTACATTCCACTTTTTGTTTTTTATCCTACAATGTACTTAAGTGCTGGAACCATGTTTTATTTCTTCTTTGCATATCTTGTATGAAGCACACTACATGAAACATGGTAGGCATTGAAGATTTGTTGAATTCATCTATTTCACACAGAAACATTGACACCCAAAACACCCACTTCCAGTCTGGATGTAGTGCAGTAGATGTTTTCTGTATCAGTACCATATGTGTGGCTTTTGAGTATCAGGTGCCATGCAAACCCTTCTAGAAGGTGGGATGTGTTGGGGGAATAGAAATCTGGTCCATCTGTCCATGTGCCTCTACATAGCACATAGCATACTTTTCATCACACAATATAGCTTACAGCAACAATTCCCAGGACTTAGTCATGTTTACGCCTTTCCATATCTGCCACCCCCAACTGTAATGTTATAAACTTAGTATTTCATGTAAAGGAAAAGTATTACTTGCAAGAGCAAAACTCTAAAAGTAAAATAGAGTGATAATATCACAATAGTAGAGAATGTTTTCATTAACGATGACTTTCACAAACACAAATTTTTTTTTTCATTTTTTTTTTTTAAATGTCAGGATACGCTGACCAATGCAGTCAATGGATTGTGACTGCAGTCCTAATGTCAGCTCTGCCACTCTACTCACGTGTCAGGGCCAACGTATCTATCTTTCTGGGCCTCAATATCCTCATTTGTGAAATTGGAGTAACGGTACTTATGTCATAGGAATTGTATGACAATTATCAGCAAGATAAGCAAAAGACCTGAAACATGGTAGGCCCTTGAAGAGCTTTTATTGGGTCTTCTGTTATAGTAGCTAAGAAACAAAGAAACAAAAAACCAAGTAGGATTCCTTTATGAGGATTTTAAGAATTATAGACATCAGAAAGTTCATCCAAAGCAACAAATCCAGGATACTTCCTTTGAGATGTAGGCTGGTAGAAAAAGCTATTTGATCAAAGTTAAAATGAACTTCAGAAGCTAAGAGTCTAATTGGTGTCCTCTACTAGGAGATACAATATTGTACTTTGGGAAAAAGAACAAAACCAATAATTTTTGAACTTGCCTTGAAGTAAGTAACCCAAAGGAAGATGGAAAAAAAGAAAAGGAAATGCTGTTTTCTTAACAATATCAAATTTCAGAGAAAGTGCTTGGCTCAGAACCCCTGGTCATAGCTACTCTACCATAGTGCTCACTAACGGTGCATCTTTCCACACAGGCTGATTTTACTGGGGGTACTCAAAGCTTTTACTCTGAAAGAAGGGATGCAGCTGTTTTCCTTTTCCCAAATTGATGCCAAACATCATTTGCATGTGCCTTGTTATCTTTATCTAAGGAGCCTATGAAATTTGTGGAAGAGCTCGGTGACCCTGAGAAACCTGTTTTGCCGCTGAGGGAACTGGTCTAGTGGTGTCCGGGCCTGTGGGTGCTCAGTGTCATTGATAAGGAAACTATCTTTCCTCCTGGGCAGGTCTGATACCTTTGTGGAAGAGAAGGGCGTCCTGCCAAAAATAGGGTTTTTGTTTGTTTGTTTGTTTGTTTGTTTTAAGAATAGGGTTCTTGGGGCGCCTGGGTGGCGCAGTCGGTTAAGCGTCCGACTTCAGCCAGGTCACGATCTTGCGGTCCGTGAGTTCGAGCCCCGCGTCAGGCTCTGGGCTGATGGCTCGGAGCCTGGAGCCTGTTTCTGATTCTGTGTCTCCCTCTCTCTGCCCCTCCCCCGTTCATGCTCTGTCTCTCTCTGTCCCAAAAACAAATAAAAAACGTTGAAAAAAAAATTAAAAAAAAAAAAAAAAAGAATAGGGTTCTTGCACAAGGAAACCAGCTCTGCAGCCAAGGACCTTCCTCAGGATCCACAATCATCAAAAGTCATGAAAGAGTTATAAATCACAATTACTCTGTTCCTTCAGAAGGACGCAAAACAGTCAACTTTCATCTGCCACAACCAGAACCAGTGTTGAATATACCAACACTGTGCCAAAGAAGCAGGGGACAGAATCCTGGGAAGAGAGCTTCTGAAATGCTGGCAGACACGATGAAATGGTGGATGAAATGGTGGAGGTGAAACAGCAGAAAGTGGAAGGGGAACAAACAGGACTGCTGGGGGCAAGTTAAGCAGGGTCGGCCTCCACTGCAGACTTTCTGGGGTGTTATCATCAATGAGCCCCAAGTTTCCACCTCGTGTAGCTACCATTAGCTTTCAGATCCTGGGCAATTTCCACTATGTCCTTGATCTCAATATCTTCCCTGAAGAAAGAGAAATAGGAATGAGGATATTTCCTTTGAAGTATTTTTTTTGTAGGATCAAATGAAAGATCAATGAAGAGCCTAGTGCAGTGGCCATCATTATGTACACTATTACTTAACATGAACCTCAACATTTATTTCAACTACATCAGTTCATTGCCTTCATTTTGTCTGTTTAATTATATAATTATCTTTTATTCCCAAAGATACAGTTTTATTTTGAAACATATTATGTAAATTATGGTACACATCCTGCACAGATAAAGCCATCCAGTGATGAATGACAAAGATCTGGAAACACCACTCTACATCCTGCTGTGCAGGAAGAACAGTGCTAGCCCTATGAGGGATCCACAAAAAATGAGGCAGACTTCTAGCCAGCAGACATCTCCCAGCTGACTAGCCTAGTTAGCATGGCAGCTGATCCATAAATGGTGCTGACACCAATGGCACCTACTAGAATAACTGCAGTTTGGAAACAGAATGTTTGCCCTACCAGTGTCACTTTCAAAGGATCAATTAACTAATTAATTCAACAAATATTCAGCGATGCCTTTCCACTTGTATCAGAAATTGTTCTGGATGGTGGACTGACAAAGAACAATGAAACATGGCCCTTGCCTTCAAGGGTGTCACAATGTAGCAAGGGAGACAGATAGGTCCATTATACCAACAGATAGGGTCCCGACGACTACAATGTGTGCTCAGCAATGTTCTGAGCTGCTCTTGCCCAGTGGGCAAGAGACAAAGATTCCTAAGATCAAGAGGTTCTAGTCAAGCAGGAGCTATGGTGGGGGGGGGAGGAGAGAGAAATAAGCAATCAACATAATAAACAAGTAAATAACACAGTGTTTTAGGTGATAAGTGTAACTAAGAGGCAATTCAGGCCAAGGTAAAGGGGATCAGGAATATGGGGTGGGGGGAGGGAGATGAATGCACTTAGCAATATACAATAGGGGTGGAGGGTGCTTACAGTTCCTTCCTGAGGATTTAGCATTCCACTCTGACATGTGACAGAGGAACACTAGAAAGGGTTTAGGTGCTGAATGAGAAGAATGCACAGGGACAATGTCAGTGAAAAGGAGAGACAGAGCAGTCAGGGAACTAGAGGTAGTGACCAAAGAAGCAGGAGAAATAAAGGAGTGCTGCCTCTTGGAGAGAACGGAAGGACTCACCTGGATTTGACATCCATTCATCTTTGTGTTCACGCCCTTGGTTGCCCATCTGTGCCATTACTCACAGAACACAGAAGTAAAAGTCCTGTATTTACCCTGTGATACACTCATGGATCAAAGGGAAAAATTTGAGAGGTATTTTTTGCTCAGATCACTTTGTATTTGGGAGATTTTACTGAATTTTCGAGCACAGACACCATATGAAGCCAATTCTGTATTTGAGGGAAAAACAGAGCATCCAAGATACACAAAGAAGCAAAGACTCTGGGAACACATGGGGAGTGATTTGAAAGACACAACTCACCCAACCTCTGCATGTGGAGATACCTATGTTCACCCATCTTTCACTTCCTATCACCGATAAAGAGTTAACAGGTACAGTAATAACTGGCCTTTGATCCACGTAGCTTCTGGAACACTCTCTCGCTCAAACAATGTATTTTGAATCCCTCCTGGACACCAAGTTCCAGGCACTGTGCTGACTCAGGGGCAACAGGTATGCTTCAGGCTGGCTCCCAGTCTTGAAATTTCTTACAAACACACAGGCCAATCATTACAGAGCTCCTTGATTAGAGTGATGACAGAATTAACGTCAAGGGAGCCTGGAAAGGAAGAAAAAGAGGGAGATAATTTAATCCCAGTGTAAAGGGAGGGTGAGCACACATGGTCAGGAATATCTTTCCAGGCAATGTGAGGTTGGTGAAGTAGGTACTTTTGTAATCCCCACTTCACAGACGAGAAATAACATAGTCAGAAATAGTCCTTTGCTAAAGGCTGCATAACTACTCGAGAGAGCCAGATTTAAAATTCTAGGTCATTTGATTTCTAAAACACTGTATGTTCTCTCATTGACTACTACTAAAATCACTGAAACGATTTACTTTAGTACATCTTTTTTTTTTTTTAAGTTTACTTATTTATTTTGAGAAAGACAGAGACAGCGCGAGTAGGGGAGGGGCAGAGATAGAGGGAGAGAGAGATTCTTAAGAAAGCTTCATGCTGCCATCACAGAGCAGGACTCAGACTCAAACTCTTGAAACCATAAGATCGTGACCCGAGCCAAAACCAAGCGTCAGACACTTAACCAACTGAATCATGCTCCTCTCCCTTTAATACATCTTGCAATCTTTTCAGGTATATTGTGGTCACTCTCCTGAAAGCTGGTTCCAGCTGTGGGTACTAAAAGGCTCTGGGAATGTCTGTAACATTCTCTATCCCAGGAAACAGTGGGTCTGGAGAGCCCATCTCTCTTAGAATTGTAGTCTATCATCTCACTAAGTAAGGTGCTCGACTTTCCACAACGATGCTTCTTGTGTTGCTGTCACTTTCCCATCTGCCTGCTCCTTCCTACCTGAGAAAAAAGGCAGAAATATGTATCGGACTGTTGGTCTCAGAACAGATCCCCCCAGTGTTAGAACATTACAGAGAAGCTATGTTCTCCTGGGTGCCTGGGTCTTCCTGGCAGGAAAAAAAAAGGAGAGAAGAGTAAGTCTGTACCACAGGAATGGCACGTACTGTGCATCTCAGCAACTCTCAACATACGTGAAATTTGTCACAGTGAAAGGAAGGGGATTACCTCTAGAGTCAGACAGACCAAGGTGTGAACCTTGGCTCCCTCACTTACTGTCTTACTTAAACCCATCTCAGCCTGTTTCTTAATCTGTTGAAGGGGAATTTTGATACTCATTGTTCAGGTTTGTTAGTAGATAAATATTAAGTGTGTAAAAACAATCAGACCATCAATAAATCAAAAGCAATGTCTAGAGTGATGACAAAATAGAATATCTTCTATTCTGTATCACTTAATTCCATTTTCTGTGTGTAGAAGTTATCGAACTTCAAGTTGTCAAGTAACATGTCAAGGTGACACACTTGATTGCTGGGAGTGAGGTAGGCACTCAGGTGTTCTTTTCCCTATATTGTGCGGGAAATGGAAAATACCTTTCTTTGAACCCAGTGACTCTTAGCAAATGAACACCTTACATAAGAAGTCAACTCTGAACATCATCAAAAAATGACACAACAAACCATAGCTCTTGGCAAAAATAATCCTTTTGATAAGACATGGTGATGTTGTGAGAGCATAGGCTGTAGAGACACGAAGACTTGAATTCAAATACAAACTGCACTCTAAGTCTTTCTCTTCTAAGAATTGCAAATAGTAACCTCCTCTTTAAGATTTAATGGGCTGTTAGTTAAATAGGATACAGAGATCAACACAGGGCTTGGCATACAGACTGTCCTCGACAACTATCAGGTTTTAATTCATCCCTTTCCAGGGCAAGTTCACTGTCAACCTTTCCAAGCAGAGGTTAAATTTCCACTATGAACCTTACTTTCCCTCTCTTTTGTTTTTGGTTGTATTTTGATGGGTGGCAGTTACTGGTTGTACCAGCCAGTTTCTGCTGCACAACAAACCATCCAAAATCTAGTGACTGTAAACAACCAATTCTTTTGGTCACAATTCCGCAGCTCGACAATTTCAGCTGGGCTTAGCTGAGTGGACCTTTTGCTGTTCTCAGAAGGTGTGTTTATGCATCTGTGGTCAGTGCCCTGTCTGCTAGAAGGCTCTGCTGGGGGCTAGATGGTCTATGACGGCTTCACCCACCCACATTTCTGGCAACTGGTTCACTGTCAGCTATGGTGAAGGGGATGCATGGGCCCCGGGTGTCTCATCACCCACCTAACTCATGCTTCTTGTTATCTTGTGTCAAGAGCAGCAAGAGAGGGCAAACTCCGGTGTGCAAGCAGTTTTCAATTCTCTGCTTGCTTCACACTTGCTATTGTTCCACTGGACATAGCAAATTTCCTCGCCAAGGCCAAGGACAATGTGGGAGGAGATACAGGCAGGCATTCACATATTACAGTTGTTACTGTAACAGTCTACTGTTAAAATAGTTTGTGAAATGACCATGTTTATCATCAGAAAAATAGTTAACTATGGGTACACCAGATACTAGAATGCAGTCTCTCGAAAAGGATTTTTATTCTTCTGTAGAAAAAAATCAAAGCTATCTTGCCCTATTCTCTAATAGGTGAATAATAAAATCATTGTATGAAATTCTAAAAAAAAAAACACATTTGAAAATATTCTGGAATTGTACTAAATCTGTAAGCTGTGGATCTCTTTATCCGGAAGTGTGCTATGACTTTGCCAGTAGGAACCCAGCCCGTACCTCTCTCCATACTATAAAGTTGCTCTACTCTCCCTTCCAAAAAAATATGCCTCCACCAGAAGCCTACTGCATAGGCACACTCTGATGTGCAAGTTATGGACTAGACTAGAAGGCAGCACCTCTGCTGAGACAAGGACAAGGAGATAGGTACTGGTAATAGTGAAGGAACTTGTGATGTGGCTGGGGCCGAGTTGGGCCACTCCTTCCCGCAGACACCAGCCCAATCTCCCAGCTTTGCTAGAGTTCCTCTTGATTCATTCAAATCATCTTTCAAAGCTGAGTCCAAGTTCTATCATTTCCTACTACAATGTCTTTACCTACGCTGTTCAGGATCCCTTGGTATTTTATTTATTGTGTGGTGGCTGATAACTGCTACTATGAATGCCATCATTTCCCCATTATATTTTCTATATGATTATTGCTGGCATACATGAAAGCTTTGGTATTTTCAATATTAGTATTTCATTCTACCACTTAAAGGAATTCACTCTTATATCATTTCTTAGGCTTTTCCCAAGAATATAATCCCATCGCTTGGAAATAATGAAAATGTTGTCTTCTTTACTAAAACAATACTTTTTTTTTCTCTTTACAATCTAATTGCACTGGAACGACCATCTAAAGCGAGCTTTAATAATATTGGTGATAATAGGTATATTTGCCTAAATCCTGATTGTGATGGAATTTTTTTCTAGTTGTTCGACATCACTGGTGTATTTGTGTATTAGACACACTGAGGACTACAACCTTCTAATATCTATTTTCCCAGTTTGTTTTTAATTACGGGGTGTCACATTCCTTCAAATGTTCTTTCATCGTCCATTTATCCTTAAAATATGGTCAGTAGTAGTAGTATCTCTATTGGTTGAAGTCATTCTCTTTATGTCTCCATTCTATCATTTTCTTCATATGCAACCCACACATTTGTGTCATATTATGCTCTAGATATCACAGGTGTCTGTTGCCACTGGGAACAGGATCGTTTGTATGAGCTATTCTGGGTATAAATGGAGTAGAGCAGACCCTGGGAAGCTGATCTAACTTGTTATTTAAAACTGGGGCTGTATGTTTCCTCAGTACTTTGCACTTACATTTCAGATTCAGTTTCCCTTTGATGCAGGGATTCTTTCACTGGAAAAGTGAGTTTTCAAGATCCTGCTTGCTTGATGCCAGCAGAGGGTCTGTGGGTAAGAGAGAGGCAGAGATGCCTAAGTTGCAGTATGGCAAAAGTTGGGGGACATCAGAGGCCTTCTCCATAAGGCTACTGTTAGAGCAGGGAAACAGTAAGAAAAAATGAAAAAGTGGGGGAAGCCTTTGGGGTTGTTACATATTGGGCTGTGAGGGGCCACTTCCTGGCCAAGAGGACAGCTTGAGCACACAAAGAGGTGACAGAGCACCAAGTGGCCTTGTTGGAGGCCCATCCCAGAAGGCTTGTAAACATCACACTGTAAAATGAGAAGGGATTTCCATAGGCATGTTTTCCAAAACCCCAAGCTGTACTTCTCAATGAGAAAGAGAGAGGAGGGTGGAGTGGGTGGAGGGTGGAGACTGTTGGCATTTAATAAAAGGCTAATTGGGGTGGTTCTGCAGCTGTTGGGTGAATAGGACTCCAAGTACAAAGGGCTGAAACAAGTAGGAGAGAAGTTTACTGATAGGAAACTGAGGAAAGATGTCAGTAGGGGTTCAAGAATAGTGTTAAGTGATGGGCTGTGCCAACATGCCAGGCAAGGTGAAGAACCTGCCACGCCGAATAAAGGAAACCTCATTTTGGAAGGTGGGGGGGGGGGGGAGTGCGGTGGGGGGGGGGGAGCAGGGCAGAGGGAGAGAGAGAGAATCGTAAGCAGTCTCTACACTCAGCGCAGAGCAAGACTGTGGCTCGGTCTCACCATCTTGAGATCAAGACCTGAGTGGGAATCCACAGCTGGAGGCTTAACTGACCTTGCCACCCAAGTGCCTCAAGGAAACCTTATTAAAATGGGAGTCCATAGGCCAGCAGGGGGAGCTTTCACACCCTACCACTGCAATCAATTGTGGACCCCAACAAGGACAAACAGTGCCTTGAATTCCCAGCAGGAAGAAGTTTACTTTCCTACTCCAGCAGGAGGAAGGAGGAATTTCTCCTGCCCCAGCAACAAGCTCAGCCAATAGGAAAATACCACAACTCTGCCACTTGAGAAACTGTCATCACTCTGAACTGTCGTTTTCCTGCAATGGACTTTTCCTTCTCAGGAATCCCTCCCAACTTCCTCTTTTTCCTACAAAGGAAGGTTCCCCTGCTCGGATCTCCAGACTTGTCCAAGGTGTGCCACGCTTTGCGTGTCCCGAATCGCAATTCCTCTGCTACTCCCAAATAACCCCATTTTGCTGATAAACGAACTGGCTGTTTGACCTTCAAGGTGGACAAACCCGTTGAAGAAATAGAACGGCATGCTATGACTCAGCAAAGATTAGGTACTGTTTTGCCAGGAATACTGAGGGTCATTTAGACAACCCTGGGCCCTCCTAAAACGTAAGGAGGTACCATTTGTTACGGACAGTGATGATGCCCTTTACCTTATCGCGGGTAAAATAAGTGCACGTGTTTCATGCAACCTGCTGGGCAGGGTGAGGAGAAACGTCTGGCCGCGCCACGGCCAAGTTCGACTCAAAAGGCACACGTGGAAACGATCCCGGCCCAAGTCACGGTGCAGGGATTGGCGAACCGAAGTCCCGCTGGCAGGAGATTCCCAGCCCGCGAGGTGCGGGGCGCCTGCGCAGTGGGCCCCCGGCGCCGCCGCGCGCGCTGCGGGAGCCACGAGACCCCCGCCCCCGCCCCTCGCCCTCCAACGTGAACGCGCACGTGAATGGGGACACGGACGCGCACGCGAATGCGCCTCACCTCGCTCAACCCCTGCCCGGCGGCTGAGGAGGGAGGGGGGCGCGCGCGGGAGTCGCGGGTGGGCTCTGTGCGGAGTGGCGGACCCGCTGGCGGCGGCGCGGGGCCGGGGTCGCGGGCTCCGGCTCCGGCGCGGGCGCGGGGGCGGCGGCGGCGGCGGCGCTCGGGACCCTCTGGCCGCACGGGGGGACGAACTGACTGACGTATCTCGCCCGCCCCCGTCCCCGCCCCCGCCCCTGCCTCATCTACCCGGGGCTCCTGGCCAGAGCGCTTTCTCTCGCTGCTCCTCTCTTCGGCCCTTTCTCTCTCTGGCACCTCGGGCGGCTGCGGTGACGGCGGCGACAGCGACCCCAGCAGCAGCGAGCGGCGGGAGCGGGCGGCCGTGACGATGAAGTGCAAGCCCAACCAGACGCGCACCTACGACCCGGAGGGGTTCAAGAAGCGGGCAGCGTGCCTGTGCTTCCGGAGCGAGCGCGAGGACGAGGTGCTGTTAGTGAGTAGCAGTCGGTACCCGGACCGCTGGATCGTGCCGGGCGGGGGCATGGAGCCCGAGGAGGAGCCGGGCAGTGCGGCTGTCCGAGAGGTGTTCGAAGAGGCGGGAGTCAAGGGGAAGTTAGGCCGGCTCCTGGGCATTTTCGAACAGAACCAAGACCGCAAGCACAGAACGTACGTGTACGTACTGACCGTCACCGAGATTCTGGAGGATTGGGAAGATTCGGTTAGCATTGGAAGGAAGCGAGAGTGGTTCAAAATCGAAGATGCGATCAAGGTTCTCCAGTGCCACAAGCCCGTGCATGCCGAATATCTGGAGAAACTAAAGCTGGGCGGTCCCCCAACCAATGGAAACTCGGTGGCCCCGTCTCTGCCACAGAGCGATCCCTAGTATGTACCGCTCCTGCACAGACTTCTGCTTTCCGCCTACCTTAGAATAAATAGTGCCCGGAGCACCTCTGCTGCCTAGTGCGGTCTCTCGGGGAGGAGGGGGGCTTCTTTTGTTTCCTTGGCAGACCTCTGAATCACGCTTGCAAACTGTCTCAGTTGCCAGGCACTGTTTTCAGACAATTTGCACGTTTTTCAGATGCTTTGAAAATCGCTGCTTCGTAGGACTGTAACAGATTTCGGTAAGCCTAAACCACGTGGGTTTGTTTGTTTGTTTGTTTGTTTGTTTTTTAAAGGTGCCTTAACTGCTTGCTCAGCTCTTAGTGTGTGTGTGTGTGTACAAGTGTGTTCACGCTGTGGGTTCTTTTCTTTTACGTTTCCACACACGTGTGTATGTGCACGTGTGCATTTTTGGTACCATAGCCTTGCGGTTTGTTTTGTAGTGAAGGCCTTTTAAATCTGAACATCTTGGTGGTGTGGCATCTTTAATTTTTTTTTTTTTCTTAACCTCCTTTCTCATTCACAGCATTAGCGCCAGCCCTTCTGTGATGGCAATTGGTTTAAAGATCATTGATGGATTTTTTTTTTTTAATATTTAAGAAATTTCACATCTTGTGGTCTTTCCTTACTGGGCAATAATTTTGTGTTCAGTGATGTGATCTAATTTGGCCTTTTCAGAAGTTTCTTTACTCATAGGTACATAATTTGATTTTCAAAAAAATTTCACCAGTGGTAATTTTTTGCTGCTTATTTGAAGTGGCCATTTTCCATACAGCCCAAATGTACTTTAACAAATATTACTTTAGACAGTGAATATCTTCTTGGATAAGTATTGTTAACCAAACACATCCTGATGTGTACATGTTATCATGAAAACTGTGTTCATAGGGAGTGATTTCGTGTTCAACTTGCAATTTCATTGCCCATTTCTTAATACCCTAGAATAACCATGGTTCTCCCAATATTAACTAGTCTTTGAAAGAAAGTTATTTCACATATTTGAATTGAGGGGACATTCCAGTTAACCTTCCTGACTACCAATAACCATACGCATGGAATTTATATGGTGATTACATTCCAATCCAGTGATGTACCTTTCTTGATACTTGGCTGGTACAGACTTCTTAAACTGTCAGGACACCTGTACAATCTCTATTAAAGATTTAGGATTAAATGTTTTCTGTCACAGGACAAACTTTTTTTGAGATATCTAAATAAAAGCTCTTGCATTTGCTTCAATATTTGTTTGAAATCAGGAATCTTACCTAAATTCCAAAGGTCTCTCTTCTGAAACTACCTTTATTCTCGTAGCCATTCAGCAGTCAGGTAAAAGTACAACCTCCTTTGTGAAGAGGATACTAAGGGTGGAAAGGTGATGGCATATATAACACTTAAACATTTTTAAAACATTCCAGTAGTAAATAATGAGTATAAAATAGAAAAGAATTTAAACATTTACATAATTAAATAATTTTAACATTTAAAATATTTGTTAAAGCAACCTGTTTTCAAAAACAATTACTGCTAAAAGTGTAACAGGTACCTTTTGTTAGAAATTCATATTTTACTGTTTTACATCATACAGAGCAATGTACAAATTCCAACACTACAGCTTAATCAATTTTTACATAGTGAATACATGCATGTAACCAGAATCCAGTTCAAGAAATTAACATTACCTGTAACTCAAAAGCCCATTGCATTTCTACTCCTGATCAGTACTCTTCTTTTAAGACTATAGAATAGTTGTGTTTTTGAACTTTATATGTTGACTTTTAGAATGTATACTTTTTTTGTGCTGCCCTCTTGTGTTCTTTGTGTGTTTTACTCTTCAAAATACTCAAATACTTTTCTCCATTTGGTTTGCACTGTACTTCTACAAATTAAAATGTTTATATGATTGCTATTAAAAAGTGGGTTCTGTTGCACTTTCTAAAGTTTGGTGCCACTGTTTTGGAAACAAATCTTCCTACAAATTTAAGCACAGATAAAGTACAAGTTTCAGTTCACAAAACATTTTTGGCACTAATGATCTCAAAGTAAATTTAAAAATGAGTTTTTAAGGGGCGCGTGAGTGGCTCGGTTGGTTAGGTGTCCGACTTCGGCTCACATCATGATCTCATGGTTCGTGAGTTCAAGCCCTGTTGGCTCTATGCTGACAGCTCAGATTCTGGATCCTGCTTCAGAATCTCTGTCTGCCTCTGTCTGCTCCTCCAATGCTTGCACTCTGTCTCTCACATTGTCTCAAAAATAAATAAACAGTAAAAAATTTTTTTAAAGATGAGTTTTTAACACCAGCGACAGTTTCATTTGAATTATATAGTTTGATCAAATATAATTATTGAATATTTTTCTGTTTTCCCTTAAAAGTGATATATATTGTATATCTCTTTGAACACATTTAATTTCAAACAAGCAGACTTTCACTATTCATAAAATCTCATTTAGACCCAAAGATATCTTTTCCCAATAACCTAGTTTTTCAACAAGATTCTTAAATACCTTCTTAACACATCAGACATATTGGATCTTTATTTTATAGATAAGTTTGTTGATAAAAATCCCTTCCACCTGAAATTCTGTCACAAATACTTTGGAGGCTTAACTTGTTATTCTTAGAGGTAATAATGCATCATTTTATTTGGTTCTTAAGTATCTAAGACAAAAATGCACAGTATCCATACTAATCTATTACTAAGAATTATTAGCCTGTAAATATGTTTTGGGCTTTTTTTTTTCTTTCCTTTTTTTTGACAGAAACATCTAGAATAAGTCATGATATTTTCAGCATTGACTGTCAGGTTCGTTTAAGTAGTTTTAGTGAAATATTCTCTGGAGCCTAGCCTTGTTAGAATAGTTAAAAGGTCCAAGGAGATACTCTTTTACTCTTTTTTTTTTTTTTAATTTTTTAACGTTAATTTATTTTTGAGACAGAGAGAGATAGAGCATGAACAGGGGAGGGGCAGAGAGAGAGGGAGACACAGAATCGGAAGCAGGCTCCAGGCTCTGAGCCATCAGCCCAGAGCCCGACGCGGGGCTCGAACTCACGGACTCACAGACCGTGAGATCGTGACCTGAGCTGAAGTCGGACGCTCAACCGACTGAGCCACCCAGGCGCCCCACTCTTTTACTCTTTAAGACCAAGAGTCTGAGGCCAAAACAGGCAACCAGAGGTAGTGTATAGAAAATTTCTATCACCTCAGTGCCCCAAAGATCGATGCACAGTTGGGATTTTTTTTCCTTCCAAGAGTGTTAAAAAGTCACTTGTAGGGGCGCCTGGGTGGCTCAGTTGGTTAAGCATCCGACTTCGGCTCAGGTCATGATCTGGCGGTCCATGAGTTCGAGCTCCGCGTTGGGCTATGTGCTGACCGCTCAGAGCCTGGAGCCTGTTTCAGATTCTGTGTCTCCCTCTGACCCTCCCCCGTTCATGCTCTGTGTCTCTCTGTCTCAAAAATAAATAAACATAAAAAAAAATTAAAAAAAAAGTCACTTGTACATTATTTGTTTGGTTTTTCAGCCCTCCCCTTGATAAAAAAGGGAAAAGAGTACTCTCCACAGATAATTAAGGTTTGCAGACATGCATCAGAAATTTCTTTTCTGTATGTTTTATAAATAGCTTACATTTCCAGCTGGTCAAATAGTTTATTCTTCCTAATGTATGAAGAGAAAACATTAGAGGTTAATGCAAATACATAAGTATACTGGAAATAATGGGTGCTCTGTCTATAATGTATATTTTTTTTCTAGAAATGTCTGTATGTACACACACACACAGAGACACACACACAAGATATATTTGACCGAGTAAGGGCTTTTTACTTTCAGATGTCCCATGGGGGAGAGCTTCCAGACAAAACCAGAGTTTTATCAATATTTTCTTGGTAGTTCTTTCTTTATAAACTGTTTTACTGTATTTAGCAGATTTTAAATGTTCATGGGCAAACAGTACTATAAGAAGTGGGAAAGTCACTATGGTGATAGAAGTAAAACATGACGTTTCTATGAGACAGTTTGGTGTGATAGAAACTACAGTTAGGGCTTGAAGTCAGACAGACTTAGGGTTGAAAACTGGCTCCAGTTCTGGCTCACACTGACTTTAGCCAAGTTATCTATCTGATGCTCAGGTTTTTTTTAAATATATAATTTATAAAAATTTGAGACAATAGAAATAGATACTTTATAAACCATGAGAATACTTTCCTGACCACTGGGATAAGATACTTTCTTCTGTGTCATGGTTCTAACAGTTTTTTGTACTTATTTGCATGGTTGTGCAGCTAGACCATAAACCCTTTGATGGCTGAGAACTAGCCTGAATTATTTCCATAAGCCTACAGTCCAGAAAATGGAATTTAGAATTTTTTATGTCTTACATGACCACCCACCTTTTTGCAAAGTTTGTAGTATCACTGCTTTCCTGCATTTTTTATTTCATAATATAACAGGTAACTCCTTCAGCTGCAGATCTAGACTCACATTGCATCTGCATTAGATAATTCTGTGAAGGCTTTCCAAATGCAGAGTGATGCAGATCATAGACTCTTTGTAAATTTGTCACTTGGAGGAGTTCTTAAATTAGTATATAAGCCTGCTAATTATACGTTGGTTTCCTTTTCCAGATGAACAGCAAAGATCTTCAGGATGGCTTTGAAAGAATCATTGATGTGAACCACTGATCAATGGAATTTTCAAGTGGAGGTGAGCGTTTCTGAAAATGTTTCCAAGGAGACAGCTCATCTGATTTCCCTCCTGTATCTTGGGACACTCTTTACCTGTCTATGCCACTGACTTTTCTTGCCCTGGTTGTTGTACTATTGTACATGAACAGACTCTGATTTCAGCACCTATAGCCTATTGTTGCGCTTTTTTGATGTATCTGCCTTCTCCATTAGACTGTGATATCATTGAGAGCAAAGACCACATTTCCTTACTGTTTGCATATTCTGCATATGAAACACTACTTGAAATTTGATTGACATCTCTGAAGGTTCTTTGAATTCACATTTTGTAATCACTATGTGGCAAAACATTCCCCTTTCGATTGGTGCTAGTAGAATATATGCTGTGTGGGCACCAAGTGTGAGGCTTTCCCATATCAGGTGTTTCAGAAACTTTTCAAGGCAGTTTTAAGTTGTTCAAGGACAAGAATTATTACCCATAATTCTCTGTCATACCACAAAGTGGCTAGCACCATTTTGAGATTTACCCCATCATTTAAGGACAACATTTTGTAGAACCAGTCCTTTGTGTAACAACTTTAGTGTTTTTGTACTGTTGTTACTTTGCTGAAAATTTTATTCAAAAAATATCACTTGCTATAAAACTATAAAATAAATACAATAAACACAATATAAACACAATATAATATTATGAATTTTTATAAAAATAAATTTTAAAATGATATATTTGATGTTTTTGCAATGCCCTAACTACTTCTTTCATGTGATCTTACCATCCCTTTGAAGATTGTTTTTCCCAGTTTATAGGTTCAGGATACTGTATTATTTGATGCCAGAGCTAACAAAAACTGTGGTACAGGCAGTTTCCAAAGTTAATTATACCACTTACTTTGCCTAGGTTTATTTTGCCTCTCTTACTGATACAGTTGGCCAATTTTCATCCCCTTTTCTGACACACTCAGCTGGCTTCTCATTCTACCTGGTTTCTGCATATGAGAATGTGGAGGAGAGTCAGCTAAATTGTTGTCACTTAGAAAAGGCATTGAAGAAAAAAATCTTCTGTAGGGGGGAATAGAAGATGAAGAATTTATATAGAGAGGACTTGGGTCAACTGTGTCCAGGAGAGCAACTTTAAGAAAAATGACAAAGATTTTTAGAGATAATTTTATGGAGTTTTGCCATGGGGTTTGTAATGTCAACACTCTTACCCAGCTTCATACAGAGGCCCCAAAGTAGCTTTAATATGGTAGTTTTCTTCTTTTGCATTTATAAAGCAATTACATAAGCAAAAAATGTGAGCTCCGTTTTAGTGTTATACCTTTACTCATGGTACCAGTGAAATAGATTGTTTCCTTAATCCTTACAGAATTTGAAATTGCACATCTCCCAATTTATTGGGTTTTTTTAAGATGTGATATGGTACTGTGGTTATGTTTTTTAATCCTTATCTTTTAGAGAAATGTACTGTAAATTTTATAGATGAAATGATTATGCTACTGATATTTGCTTCAAAATAACCTGGGGGTGGGGTAGATGAGCATATAGATAAAATGAGATTGGTAATAAATTGATAATTTTTGAAGCTGTGTGACAGATATTTGGGAGTTCATTATACTCTTCTCTATACTTTTGTATATATTTGAAACTTTCCATAATAAAAATTGAGTAACAATTTCTCTGTTGTTTATTTGTAGGCCCCTACAATCCCAAAGACTTAAGTAGGGAAGGCTGGTTAAAAGACAAATCTACAGCCCAGATAAGCACTCATCCCTCCTCACCAAAAACCTAGGTTTTCTTCCTGCTAAACCTATTGGCAAACTTGCTCTTCCCTCAATGTGAATTATTTCCTTGAAGGTCTCCCAGTTCCACATGTAAGAAGACTTTTAGTGTCATCAGCATGCCAGACATGACCAGAAAACTTTGAACCTCAATGATGGACATAAACTTGGGTTCCTGATGAGACAACACTCCCATTCTACAACTTATCTTTAAAAAATTATTTTTTTCTGATTACAAAATTAATTTTTTCTTAATTTCATAAAATTTGGAAAATTCCCTCTAAAACACATGAATAAAAAAGTCACACATGATCCCCCTACCCAGAATAACCATATTTGAAAAATTTGTATGTGTGTATATGTATACATATTCCAACCTTTTTCTTTTCAAATATAAATATATGTAACCTAAACAGATGGCATAGGTGAGCTCTTCCACCAGAATATTTTAAAAAATCCATGACCCCTTTTATTGTTAAGCACCCACCACATAGGTACCTTGCTGTTCCTCAGAATTTTTTAGGCTAATGCTCAGGGCCATTATGGAATTTTTGCTACTTCTGTCCTGCATAAGTACAGCAGACATAGCATGAAACTTGGGTCTGAAATCCAGACCGTGCCCTGTACTCAGCAAGTCATAATGCAGGACACAATAGCCCTGTTTTGTTTTTGGTTGTTTGTCTCCTAATTCCCACACAAACTTTCTACTCAACAAGCTGGTGGGAATGGCGGTGCGGGGATAGGCATCGATTCAGAGGAGGTGCCCCTTTAATAAATCACACAGTTGTAATCTGGCTAAAAGTAGGCTTGCTACTATCTTGTTTTCCAGAAAGTTCCTTCTGTCTTCTCTGGATCCTCAGCAAGCTACTGTATCACTCTCTCTCTCTCTGTATCCTCTGATCCTCATGAGGTTGCTGCACAGTGGTTTTCAACTGGTAAACAATGATGCCACTACTCTGGACTCTAATAATGAAATCCTGTTCTGCCTCTTGTACCTTTTTACTCCAGAATGTGCCCTCATCTTTCCCCAATTTCATATAATACACAAGAGACCAGACCATAACTTCTAATAAGATTTTATTGAAGATTACCAGATTGCATGAGGAGCATGTAGTAAACACAATTTACAACTATTTCACAGGTCATGTATTTTCTAGGTTCCCATGTTAAACTGGTTCCCTACCATAGGCTGACTCCAAATGAGCTAGGGATGTCCTTCTACCCCCCACCATTCCCCTCATCACTACCAGAAACTGAGAGTGCAGTTTTAAATCATGTACAGTGTTTACCATACCCATGGAGAAAGGAAAGCTTTTTCTGCAACTCAATCTCCAAATAGTATTTAAGGTATCTCAAATTTATAGTCCCAGAATCAAAGATGTGAATCTGAAATTAATAGAATCAAAAGGTTAGAATGCGATTGGCTGGGGGGATAGAAATTCAGTTTTATATTACTCCAAAACTCATGCTCTATATTAAGACAAAGAACAACAGGACTGACCATATATAGTGAATTTAGTACTCCACCTTTTCCAAGATTGTAAACATGGGGAACCAAAAAACCCAGCCATGGTCCAACAAGACTTAACACCTTTCCCTATGTAAGCCTAAACAACAGTGTGAAGATGCAGGCCAGGACCTCTGGAAGTTTAGACTTATTTGGGGCCAGTACTGAGGGTATAGAGGACTTAGGACAATATTGGTAACAATTCTCCCTTTCCCTTTTGTCTACCCACTCAAACTTAGACCTTGTTTTTTGGCTGTTACAAAGACATAAATAGACTGCGAGTCATTCTTAGTACAGGTATCCTCCACTTTTCGTAAGTTCACATTAGGCCACTTCTCTTTTATGAAAGACATAATTATTACAGTAGTCCCCCCATTATCCATGGGTTTGCTTTTTTTTTTTTTTTAATTTGAGAGAGAGAGATCGCGTGTGTGAGCAGGGAAGTCTGAGCTATCCAGGCTCCCCCATGGCTTTGCTTTCTAAAGTTTTAGTTACCCACAGTCAACCACGTTCCAGGAACAGATGATCCTTCTGACCTTCATCAGAAGGTCCATAATAGCTAAATGCTACATCACAATGCCTACGTAAGTCACCTCACTTTATCTCATCCTGTAGGCTTTTTATCATCTCACATCATCACAAGATGAAGGGTGAGTACAGTGCAATAAGATATTTTGACAGGCCATATTCACATAAATTATTGTAGTATATTGTTATAATTCTTGTATTTTATTATCAGTTATTGTTCATCTCTTACTGTGCCTAACTTATAAATTAAACTTTATTATATGTATGTATGTGTAGGAAAAAACATATATATATAGGGTTTGTTACGATGCATGGTTTCAGGTATCCACTTGGGGGTCTTGGAACGTATCCCCTCTGGATAAGGAGGGGCTATTGTACCTGTTTTTGCTAAATGAAAGAAATCTGAAGAGAATTCTTGCTTTCATTTTTTTTTAAGGCAAAAAAGCAAAAATAGTGTTCAGTGTTTGTTTTGCAGCAACACCCTATAGGGCAGCGTGCACCCCAGTAGTGAGAGTGGCCCCATGAAGTTCCTTCCCCAGGAACTATACTTGGCATCTCTGCATCAAAATACCATAGCTTTGAACTGTGTCTGTGAGCATCTGTATTTTATCTCCATTACATCTATTAGCAAGATGTGTCTTAAGGTATCAGAAAAGCCTAAGAGAGGTTATTTTTTGGGTCTGGGAACACTCAAAATTTTTTCCATATAACTTAATTGTAAATGCCTCTCCACTTTTTGCCAGCTTAGGAAAGGTTTCATAGGAATGCTCTACTTTCAGATAGTGAGGGAAACTTATATATGCTATATATGGTACCAGCAATGGCATCTGTCTCCCTAGTGGACATTTTAGGAATTACCCAATCCTGGATATATTCTTATTCAGTGCAAGGAAACCCTTCCCAGGAACACTGTGCTACCCAAGAACATTCCACTGTCCAAATCTATTTATTATTACCTTTTTCTAATCCTGAATTAAATATTAATATGTTATATATGTGAAGAAAAGATTCTGTATCATGTTCCAATCAGTAAAATTTTTAGTTGTGTTTTTTCATCTAGCCTGGTAGATAAATAGGAAAGTACTTATATTTATCTAGTACCTCCAGCCTTACAACTGAGCTTTAGTTGTGATAAACTACTCAGAACTATTAGAACTTTAGGCTAAGAATTCTGTTAACGTCTAGAGATACATTAATTGGGCAAATCAGACATGGCCCATATCTTCACAGAGCTCTCACTGTATTGGGGAGACAGATAATGAAACAAGAAATCTCAGAAAAATGTACCAAGTGTTTTTTTTATGATAGTGGGGATTCAGCGGGTGCTTCCAGCACATAGTAGGGGAACTAACTTAGTTTAGTGGGTTTGGGGAGAGATTCTCAAGGAAATGCCATGTAACTTGACACCTGAAGGATGAATAGTCCTAGCTAGGAGAAATAGTTGGGAGTCAGAGTGTTCCAAAAAGAGAGAAGAGTAGATGTGAGCTTCTTGAAGCTGGATAAAAACATGGTACTTTTAGGGGTGCCTGGGTGGCTCAGTCGGTTAAGCATCAGACTCTAGATTTCGGTTCAGGTCATGATCTCATGGTTCGTGAGTTTGAGCCCTTCATCAGGCTCTGCACTGACCATGCAGAGCCTACTTGGGATTCTCTCTCTCCCTCTCTCTCTCTCAAAATAAATAAACTTAAAAAATATTGTGCTTTTAGGAACAGGAACTTGCTTATTATGTCTAGAACATAATCTGAAGGTGGAGAGAAGAAAAGATCTAGAGGTGAAGACAATGGGCTAAGAAAAAGCCAGATTATAGAGGGTCTTATGTAACTTGTCAGAGATTTGAGAGGAGACATGACATCAATTTGTCTGAAGAGTAGAAAATTGTTTGAAAAAAGAGAGGAGATTGTGGTAGTTGTCCAAGTGAGAAATGATGGTGACCTCAACTAACATGTTGACCATGTTGATAGAAGTGGATACATTTTTGGGCACCTGGGTGGCTCAGTCAGTTAAGCATACAACTTCGGTCATGATCTCACAGTTCATGGGTTCAAGCCCTGCATCAGGCTCTGCACCAGAGCCTGCTTGGGATTCTCTGTCTTTCTCTCTCTGCCCCTGTCCCACTATCTCTATCTCAAAATAAATAAACTTAAAAAAAAGAAGTGGATACCTTTTAGAAATGTATAGGGTTTAAAGGAGCATGAGTTGATTAACTGGATGTTGAAAATGAAAGAGATATATCACTGATATATCTCACTAGAGCAAGAGGGTTGATGGTACCATTCCCTGGGGCAGAGAATAGATGAGTTAATTTTATAACTCTTAGTTTCCAGTAACCAAAGGATATTAACCTGGAGATATCCAAAAGGCCAGAGATGCACACAGATGCAGTTTAGGAAAGAAGAATGAGCTGGAGGTAGAGATTTTGGAGTCATCAGTAGGTGGGCAGTAGATGAAGAAGTGGGTATACCCAAGTTCATCTAAGGAGAGAGTGTAGAGAGGACAGCAAAGAGATCCCTGAGGAGTATCAACATTTAAGTATGGGTTCAGGACTTCAGAATGGTTGTATGAGGATCTTGGTGGATCCATCCCCCTGTGAAGTACCATTTAATTGGTGACAATTTTACACACACACACACACACACACACACACACACACAAAGTTCCTAGAAGTTGTCATAAGGGCATACAGCAAATAATAAAGATTTGTTCAAGAAAATCTAGTAAATCTCTACAAAAATAGTGAGAGTCTGTGGCATTTGAGGTATTCCATCTCCCCCAGCTCCATGTACAAGCTCTACCTGAAATATAGATGTGCCCAAGAAGATGGGGGCTCCCTATCCCCTCAGTTGCTACTCTAGGGTTATGCCTTCACACCAAGAGGAGAAGGCCACCAGGTGTCTCTGTACCCTTGCAGCCCCATGTTGCAGAAGTCCTATTACAGGCAAGCCTAGGCTAGAGGACTAACTTCCAATTACAGAGTGAGGTCTCAGCCTTAGGCATGACAGGCCAAGAATAGCAGGATTCTGTTCTCCTCTGCCATAATACATTTGTAGGGTGAAGTAGGGAAAGCTGAAATAACCATGGACTGCCATCTCCACCAGTGCCCAGTTGGGGGTGTTACTGCAGGAGAAGCCTGCTATACCCACCTCTTGTTCCGGTACAGTTGTCTGGAGTTTCTGCCTAGGAAGAGAGGCAGGCCATGAAAACTAAGCACAGCAGCGTTGCTTGAAAGGACTGAATTTATTTGGAAAAGAACCTAGAAATATTCATGCCAAAAAGCATTGTTTAAAACAATGGGAATCTTAAAAGTTAGCAATTAGGAGGGGACTGGTGTTCCAGGATACTAGTAGCAACAAGGGAACAATACTATAAAACAAGTAAAGTAACATATATCTAAAGACCACTCCACCAAACAACAACAAAATATTCATTCCTGTCAAGTACACAGAACATTCCCCAAAACAGACCATATGCTAGGCCATAAATATTCCTCAATGGATTTTAAAGACTGAAATTATACGAATTATGCTCTCTAACCAAAATGGAATTAAATTAGAAATCAACCATAGAGAAAAATGTGGGAAACTCACAAATATGTGGAAATTAGGCAATACATTCCTAAATAACCAATGGGTCAAAGAAAAAATCACAATAAAAATTAGAAAAAACTTTGAGATGGATAGGATCAAAACACAAAAACTTGAGCTGCACCTAAAGCAGTACTTAAGTGAAAATTTGTAATTATGTTTCTATTAAAAGAAGACCAAAGTAAACACAAAGGAAGCAAAAAGATGACATATGGGGTGCCTGGCTGGCTCAGTTGGTAGAGTATGCAACTCTTGATCTCAAGAGTTGTGAGTTAGAGCCCCACATTGGGTGGAGAGTTAACTTTAAAAAAGAAGGTAATACAAAAGAATGGAATTAAAACTAAATGAAGCATTATGAAAACAATAGAAAAAGTTGGCTCTTTAAAATGATCAACAAATCTGTTTGTTTCTTAAATTCCACAGGTGAGTGAAATCATACAGTGTCTTTCTCTGACTTATTTCACTTAACATAATACCCTCTAGCTCCATCCATGCCATCGCAAATGGCAAGATTTCATTCTTTTATATGGCTGAGTAACGTTCCATTGTACATACCATATCTTCTTTATCCATTCATCAGTTGATGGACACTTGGGCTCTTTACATAATTTGGCTGCTATAAATATCAGGGTGCATGTATCCCTTTGAACTAGTGTTTTTGTATTCTTTGGGTAAATATGTAGTAGTGCAATTGCTGGATCGTAGGGTAGTTCTATTTTTAACTTTTTGAGGAACCTCCATATTGTTCTCCAGAGTGGCTGCACCAGTTTGCATTCCCAGCAACAGTGCAAGAGAGCTCCCCTTTCTTCACATCCTTGCCAACACCTGTTGTTTCTTATGTTGTTGATTTTAGCCATTCTGACAGGTGTGAGATTATATGTCATTGTAGTTTTGATTTATATTTCCTTGATGATCAGTGATGTTGAGCATCATTTCATGTGTCTATTGGACATCTGTATGTCTGCTTTGGAAAAATGTCTATTCATGTCTTCTGCCCATTTTTTAATTGGATTATTTGTTTTTTGGATGTTTAGTTGTATAAGTTCTTCAAAAATTTTGGATACTAACCCTTTATCAAATATGTCATTTGCAAATATCTTCTTGATTGAATAGGTTGCCTTTTAGTTTTGTTGATTGTTTCCTTCACTGTGCAGAAGCTTCTTGTTTTGATGAAATCCCAAATGTTATTTTTGTTTTTGTTTCCCTTGCCTTAGGAGACATATCTAGAAAGAAGTTGCTATGGTTGATGTCAAAGAAGTTATTGCCTGTGTGCTCTTCTAGGATTTTTATGATTTCAGGTTTACATTTAGGTCTTTCATCCATTTTGATTTTATTTTTCTGTATGGTGCAAGAAAGTGGTCGAGTTTTATTCTTTTGCATGCTGCTGTCCAGTTTTCCCAACACCATTTGTTGAAGAGACTGTCCTTTTCTCATGTGTATTCTTTCCTGCGTTGTCAAAGATTAATTAACCATATAATTGTGGATTCATTTCTGTGGTTTTTATTCTGTTCCCTTCATATATGTGTCTATTTTAGTGCCAGCACCATACTGTTTTGATCACTACAGCTTTGTAATATAACTTGAAGTCTGGAATTGTGATGTCTCCAGCTTTGCTTTTCTTTTTCAAGATTGCTTTGGCTATTTGGGGTCTTTTGTAGAGTCATACAAATTTAAGAATTGTTTGTTATAGCTCTGTGAAAAATGCTGTTGGCATATTGATAGGGATTGCATTAAATGTGTAGATGGCTTTGGGTAGTGTAGACATTTTGATAATATATGTTCTTCCAATCCATAAGCATGGAATTTCTTTCCATTTCTTTGTGTCATCTTCAATTTCTTTCATCAGTGTTTCATAGTTTTCAGGGTACAGATCTTTCATCTCTTTGGTTAGGTTTTTTCCTAGGAATCTTATGGTTTTTTTGGTGCAGTTGTAAATGGAATTGATTCCTCAATTTCTCTTTCTGCTGTTTCATTATTGGTATGTAGAAATGCAACAGATTTCTGTACATTGATTTTTTATCCTATGACTTTGCTGAATTCATGCATTAGTTCTAACAATTTTTTTGGTGTAGTCTGTCAGGTTTTCTGTATATAGCATCACTTAATATGTAAATAGTGAAAGTTTGACGTCTTCCTTGCTAATTTGGATGCCTTTTATTTCTTTTTGTTGTCTAATTGCTGTGATTAGGACTTCCACTACTATGTTAAATAACAGTGGTGAGAATGGACATCCCTGTCTTGTTCCTGACCATAGAGGAAAAGCTCTCAGATTTTCCCCACTGAAGATGATATTAGCTGTAGGTTTTTCATATATACCTTTATTATGTCAAGGTATGTTCCCTCTAAACCGATTTTGTTGAGGGTTTTTTTTTTTATCATGAATGGATGTTGTACTTTATCAAATGCTTTTTCTGCATCTATTGAAATAATTGTATGGGGGAAAAAAGACAAAAGAGAGAGACAAATCAATAAACAGATTCTTAACTATAGAGAACAAACTGATGATTACCAGAGGAGAGGTGGGTGGGTGGATGGGTTAAATAGGTGATGAGGATTAAAGAGTGCACTTTTTGTGATGAGCACTGGGAAGTGTTGACACTATATTGTACACCTGAAACTGATATTATACTGTGTGTTAACTAAGTAGAATTTTAATAAAAACTTTAAAAACAATAAAATGATCAACAACCTGTATTGTATCCAGAATATTAAAGAACATTTACGAGTCAGTAATAAAACAAATAATGCAATTAAAAACTGGCAAAGGATTTAAAAATACATTTCTCCAAAGAAATATACAAGTGGACAATAAGCACATGAAAATATGCCCTAAATTATTAGTTATTGGGGAAATTCCAATTAGGATCACAATGAGAAACCACGTCTCACCCCCTAGAATGACTATAATAAAAAAGACTAAAAAATAACAAATGATAGTGAAGATGTAGAGTAATTGGAGCCCTCATATGTGTAATGTATCACTATCACTTTGGAAAATAGTTGGGAAGTTTTTAAAATGTTGAACAGAGTTACCACATGACCCAACAATTCTACTAGATATATTCCCAAGATAAATTAAAGCATATTCCACAAAAATATTTGTTCATGAATATTTATAGCAGCATTATTCATAGCAGCCAAAAAATGAAAACAACCTATATGTTTAACCACTGATGAATGTATAAATAAAATGTAGTATATCCACACAATAAGATATTATTCAGCAATAAAAGGGAATGGAGTATTATACCATTACATGGATGAACAAGAAGCCAGACATAATATATTACATATGGTATAATTTCTTTATATATAATGCCTAGTATGAGAAAATCCATGTAATCAAAAAGTATATTAATTGTTGCCTATAACTGAAGGAAAGGAGAATGGAGGTTGATCTCAAATATGTATAGGGTTTCTTTTTGTCATATTGAAGATATTCTAAAATTAGGTTATGATGATGGTAGCACAACTCTGTAAATGCATTAACAACCATTGAATTATATACTTTAAATGGGTGCAGATTATGGCATATAACTCATATATTAATAAAACAAATTTTTGGAATGGGCATAGAGAAGAGTGCATACAAAAGGATCATTTAAAAAAGGAGTGGTCATCAAAATAACAGAGAAACCAGGAGAAAGTGAAGTCACAGAATTGGGTTATACAACATTTAAGGAGGGAGTTGTAAAGTGTGTGGAATAATACAATGATAGTGACATAGTAGAAAAGATTGTTAACAAGAACTGTTTTAATAGAGTGGCAAGGTGGGAAGACAGATGACAGTGAGTTGAAGAATGAGTGGGAGGTAAGGAATTAGATTCAGTGAGTCTAAATAATTCACTCAAGTAATGTAACTATGAAGGAGAAGAGAGAAATGGAATGGTAGCTCAAAGGCAACGTCAGATAGAAAAAGATATTTTGTTTTGTTTTGTTTTCAAGATGACAGACACTCGGGCACCTTTATTTGTTGAGGATCCATCCAGTAGAGCGGGAAATCCTGAAGACATAGGAAAATGTGGCAACAAGAGTCTGAGAGAGTTGAAGAACTTGTGATGGGAAGCACAGAGAAGGAATTTAGCTTAGATGGAGGGAAGGCTACCTCTTCCATTACACCCAGAGGGAAGGAGGAAAGGCTGGATAAGGGTATAAAGAAGGTTGTATGTTTGTGTTATGAAATTGAGATGTTACACTTGAGAGATTTGTTTTCCTTGGAAAGGTAAAAGTTGAGTCATCTGCTAAGTGTGAGGAGAAAACATATAAGAGGTTAGTAGAAAGGGGAGTAGAATTTGTGTAGTTCTATGGCGAAGAGGAAAGAGAACTGAGAAAACAAAGGCAACATTTGTAGGTAGCAGTGAAGGACCCAGGTGTGGTTGCAAAACATCTGTGTGGTGACAAGTAGATACAGCCCCATAGAAACTCTAATATGATCCCGTTTCTTAGAGTTAAATAAAAAACGAAGCAATCATTCATTGATTTCACTCTAAAAACAATACCTTTATTTGAATATATTTTATTTGTTATTTGGATTTTGCAATTTACCTCCTTCCAGAAGCTCAAAATCCACATATTTAAAGTCTATCTCATGACTAGTCCTGATAGCACTTTGCTAGAGGATAGGACATTTATGTGCCTGGTGCCAAAGGGCAGTAAGATAAAGAGAAATGTCAGACGGGGGAATATTAGGGGGAAGTTCAGAAGGAAAGGAGAAGAACAAACTGGGAGACCTCAGGTCTTATCATGAACCTCAGCATGAAGGCCACATCCTCAGCAGAGCAACTCATGGTGCCAGTGTATTGAAGTTGCTACTGATCTTCCCTCGCCATAGGAAATGGACGCTTGTTGAGGACCATGTTTGAAAGATCAGATGCCTACAGATTAGTAGTCCTGAGTAAGCCATGCTACTATCTCTGTCAGTCACTGTTTAGTTGGTGAGTCACACAAGTACTTCAGTAAATTGTAGAATTCACAGCAGAATTCCATTTTAAAGTTAAAAGAATTTTAAGCTATGAAGACATGCCGTGACATTTTTTAATCCAAATTAGTTAACATATAGTGTAATAATGATTTCAGGAATAGAATTTAGTGATTCATCACTTACATAAAACACTCATTACTCATCCCAGCAAGTGCCCTCCTTAATGCCCATCACCCATTTAGCCCATCCCCCCACCCAACACCCTACCAGAAACCCTCAGTTTGTTCTCTGTATTTAAGTCTTTTATGGTATGCCTCCCTCTCTGTTTTTATCCTATTTTTGCTTCCCTTCCTCTATGTCCATCTGTTTTGTTTCTTAAATTCCACATATGAGTGAAATCACATGATATTTGTCTTTCTCTGACTGACTTATTTCACTTAGCATAATACAGCCTAGTTCCATCCACATTGTTTCAAATGGCAAGATTTCATTCTTTTTGCTTGCTGAGTAATATTCCATTGTATATACTTACATACATATATACATATAAAAATGTATGTATTCCATTATACACACACACACACACACACACATACATATATACACCACATCTTCTTTATCCATTTGCCAGTTAATGGACATTTGGCCTCCTTCCATAATTAAGCTATTGTTGATAATGCTTCTATAAGCATTGGGGTGCATGTGCACCTTCAAATCAGCATTTTTGTATCCTTTAGATAAGTACCTAGTAGTGCAAATGCTAGGTTGTAGGGTAGCTCTATTTTCAATTTTTTGAAGAACCTCCATACTGTTTTCCAGAGTGGCTGCACCACATGCCATGACATTTTTAAAAATCAGGATTTTAGATGAGAATATCATGACATAATAGCAACTACTATTCATCATTTTCACATATCCTATGAGATTTGCAATAAACTTTAAATTATGCATTTTTAGTATATTTAGCAAACATACAGCAGTTGCTGTATACCAGGCAGTGTTCTGGACTACTTAACATATTAAGTAGTTGAATTTTCATAAGAACCCTGTGAGGTTAGCATCATTATTTAATGCACCATTTTATAGATGAGAATACTGGAAGGTTTAAATTTGCTCACTCTCATATAGCAAGTAAGAGGTAGCACTGAATTTCAAACCGAGGCTATCCAACCCCAGAGTCTGCATTCTCAACCACTGTGCCATATTATGTCTTATAATTTTTTTTTTAATTTAATCAATGATGTTGGGAAAATGGAACATTCAACACATAAAAGTGAATTTCCCAACATCATAGAGCTAATGTACATCAGATCCAGGATTTGAGCTGAATTTGGCTCAACAAAACTATCTTCTTTCATAGTTATCTCATTCTAACTTCTTGCCAAGTATGAAGCATTAAAAATCTTAAGATTTATACATCCACATCTGAACCTGCCACTTTGCAAAGAAAGCCCCCCTTCCCTAATAATTGTCCTCCTTCTGGGTTCCCTGTCTTAGCAAATGACCCCACCATGTTCTCAGTAACTGAAGTCAGACATCTTACCCTACAAGTTCTCCATTGCCATCCCTTTCCAGTTAACTTTAAAATGAAATTCCACTGTGAATCCTGCAGTTCCTTGAAGTATGGTCTGTCTCACTCACTAAACTGTGACTGTGGCAGAAATGGTAGCATGGTTTATTTGTTGATGGGGAGGAGCCAGGAGAGAGAGAGAGAGAGAGAGAGAGAGAGAGAGAGAGAGAGAGAGAGAGAAAACACAGGAAGATGTGGTCATCAATGGAACAAGAGCCTGAGAGGATGAAAGTTTTGGGAGTACCTGTCTTTGTAGTTACTTGTTTCTAGGGTTGTTCCCCTACTAGACCATGAGTTTCATGGACCCTGTTTCATCCATTTAAATCTCAAGTTCTTAGTGTGATGTCAGGCATAATTTATTATGACTCCTGAATGGGTTAAGTTCACATAAACTCATTGGTCCAATAAAATATATTGAACACACACTGCTGTGTACTAGAAAATTGGCTAGGAAAACTGTTTGCTTTTATAAAAATTGCCTTTTCTGTGATTCATATGTGTAGTACACCAGAATGTTCCCAGGGAGCATATAACACACATATAACCCTTTATATTTCACAAAAATATTTCCATGTATATTATGGCATCTAATCCTCATATCATCTTTGAGAAGTAATTTTTTACCCAACATTTTATGTAAGCGGAAACCAAGAATCATAGAGGATAGGTAATTTCTCTATAGATGAAAGTCATAAATGGTCGCAAATATATAATTCAGAGATCTTTTTTAAGACTTTATTTTTTTTAATTTTTTAAAAAAATATTTATTTATTTTTGGGAGACAGAGAGACAGAGTGCAAGCAGGGGAGGGGCAGAGAGAGAGAGAGAGAGAGAGAGAGAGAGAGAGAGATACAGAATCTGAAGCGGGCTCCAGGCTCCAAGCTGTCAGCACAGATCCTGAGCAGGGCTCGAACCCATGAAGCACGGGATCATGACCTGGGCTGAAGTCAGACGCTTAACCGACTAAGCCACCCAGGCACCCCTTAAGACTTTATTTTTAAGTAATCTCTACACCCAGCATGGGACTCAAACTCACAACCCCAAGATCAAGAGTCATATACTCTACTGACTGAACCAGCCAGATATCCCGAAAACATATCATTCAGCGATACACACACATTCACATTTGGCTATCACAGTGTTTCTCACCAAGGCCAGTGCATTGCATAGAGGTAAACAAGAAATAAGAAAAAGAAATAGAATAAGAATAAGAATAAGAATAAGAATAAGAATAAGAATAAGTTTTAGCTTTAGGCTTTTCATTCTGTGATACTACTACCAGGTACCAGATACCCAAAAGGGGAGAGGGAAATCATTCAAGAGTGACTAAAATCTGCCCTTCTGGAGTCTCATGTGAGGCATGTTTTTAATTGGCCATTTAAAATCTATACTTACTAGAAAAGTGTAATGGTTTAACATAGACTTTTGAGTACGATTTTTATAACACTCCACGTCAAGTTTTCATTGATGTGAATAGTTGATTGGATGGTGTTTCAGAGGAGAATTTTCTAGGATCTTTATAAAATCCATATTATTTTATTGGAATTTGAGAAGGCATTAAATAAGTTAAAATTGTTTAAGAGTGAATGAAACAGGAAAAATAGTTAAACTCAAGGTTGAAGTAAATCATTTAGCATTTCACAGTCAGCAGAAAAGAACATTTAGTTCTAGACTATGCTCAGATATTACGTCTAGCATCATCAAGGCTTACTATTTAATACTCAGAGGACCTGTACTTAAACCAATAGATATAGAGTCTCTTTTTCTGAATTTCCTATGGCTTATAAAATGTAGCATATTTTTGAAAAGTTTTAAAGCAAGCAGAAGGACTAAGAATCTAAGTGTGGCAGTCAAGTAAAATAAATGATGTTTGGGAATGCATCATATCAAGACTGAAAACTGGCTTAATAATTTACTATTCTTATGATCTTGGCCAAGTTACTATGCTTCCCTAATCTGCAGTTTTCTAATATGTTGTTGAGTATCATAACAGTACCTAGTTTATAAACATTATTTCTTCTGAAAACTCTTTCATGGCTACCTAGGTTAAGGGGCCCACTTCTGTTTCCATGGGTCCCCTATACTTATGTCTGTCATAGCTTTCTTCACAATTTCACTGAATTATCTACCTACATGCTGCCCACTAGAACATGAAATATTGGCCCAGCTTGAGTCATTTCTATATCCCTAGAATCTAGCACAGTTCCTAATGAATATTTATTGAATGAATTACTTTAACACTTGTTACTTGCTCAATAAAGTATTGATATCATTGTTTCAGTTATGTTTTATTGGAAAATAAATAAATATATATATATATATATATATATATATATATATATAAAATGAGTTTGACATTGGGGCACCTGGGTGGCTCAGTCAGTTAAGCGTCTGACTCTTGATTTCAGCTCAGGTCATAATCTCGCAGTTCATGAGTTTGAGCCCTGCATCAGGCTCAACACTGCCAGTGCAGAACCTGTTTGGGATTCTCTCCCCCGCTCTTTCTGCCCCTCCCCTGCTCACTTGCTCTCTCTCTCTCTCTCTCTCTCTCAATAAATAAATAAATAAAAACTTTAAAAAATGAGTTGGCATACAATAGATACATGTAGACTCAAAATTCTCATTTGAGATTTTTTATTCTTTATCCCATGTTCCTACTTTTGGAAACTTCTGTTCCTGACTTCCTGACTTTATAAAGTACTTTGGCCAACCCATAAGTCCCTTTCCTTCAGATCTGATCTTATAGGAGGACTGTGTTAGATAATTCACTGAAGGTTTCCCTGATAAACAGTGATTCATGTACAAACTGAGGAGTCCCACAAAATACTATTTGATTGGATGCATGGTTAAATTAATGCAAACCTCCAAACTTGATCATTTTATTTTGAAGAGGGATATCCATCAATATTTCCTGGAAAGGGCCAAGGATGTGAACCCAATGATGTGTTGAATTTTGAGTACAAGTAAGCACTGTTGCACTCAAAAGGACGTGGTTCCTCTGATTTCTCTTTTAATTTGTTGGCCGTTCTTCTATTTTACTGATTAATCTTTGACTGTTTGTTTGTTTCTACTTGCATTCTGAATACTTGCATATATTTCTAATTTCCAATAATGGCAATTTCTAAACCTATGGCATGTTTTGGTGCTTATCAATTCATATGTCTGTTTCCCTTACCAGACTATATGAAAAAGAAGCTTAAGAAAAAGACCAGGTTTTAGTGGTCTTCATAAATCCAACATCTGGGACAGTGTCTAAATCATGCTAGCCATCACTGAATTTTTAAACAATTTTAAAATAAATTAGGATTCACAAGAAATTGCAAAAATAGTTTAGGGGTGGAACTTCTGGAAGGGAAGTGTGAGGAGCTCAGTGAATCTTTTCCTCCAGAGAAATATCTTTTATTTTATTTTATTTTTTAAAAATTTTATTTAAATTCTAATTAGTTAATATACAGTGCAATATTGGTTTCAAGAGTAGAATTCAGTGATTCATCATTTACATACAACACCCAGTGCTCATCCTAACAAATGCCCTTCTTAATACCCATCACACATCTAGCCCATTCCTTAGCCACCTCCTTCCATCAACCCTCAGTTTGTTCTCTCTTATGGTTTGTTTCCCTCTCTCTTTTTTCCCCATTTCCAATATGTTCATCTGTTTTGTTTCTTAAATTCCACATATGAATGAAATCATATGGTATTTGTCTTTCTCTGACCAACTTATTTCACTTAGCATAATATACTCTAGCTCCATCCACATCATTACAAGTGGCAACATTTCATTATTTTTGATTGCTGAGTAGTATTCCATTGTGTAATATATTAACATATAGTCATATTGATATATGACTATATATTAATAATATATTTATTATATATAATTATTAATATATAATAATATAATTATACTATAATAAAATGATATTATATATAATTATATATTGATATGTATTAATATTAATATATATACATATATATGTGTGTATATATATATATATATATATACACATATATATATATTACACACACCATGTCTTCTTTATCCATTCATCAGTCCATGGAAATTTGGGATCTCTCCATAGTTTGGCGATTGATGATAATGTTGTTATAAACATTTGGGTGCATGTGCCCCTTCAAATCAGTAGTTTTATATCTTTTGGGTAAGTACCTAGTAGTGCAATTGCTGGGTCATAGGGTAGTTCTATTTTTAACTTTTGAGGAACCTCCATACCATTCTCCAGAGTGGCTGCACAAGTTTGCATTCCCACCAACAGTAAGTAAGAGGGTTTCCCTTTCTCCACATCCTCACCAACATTTGTTGTTTCCTGTGTTGTAACATTTAGTCATTCTGACATTTGTGAGGTAATATCTCATTATAGTTTTGATTTGTACTTCCCTGATGATGAGTGATGTTGAGCATCTTTTCATGTGTCTGTTAGCCATCTAGATGTCTTCTTTGGAAAAAATGTCTGTTCATGTCTTCTGCCCAATTAGAATCACAATTAGATAACACTACACAGCTATCAGACTATGAGAATTTTAAAAAGACTGACCACACTGAGTGTAGGCAAAAATATAAAGCAACTGGAAATCTCATACATTGGTGATGGAAATGCAAAATGATACCACCACTTTGGAAACTATTCTGGCAGTTTCTTACAAAATTAAACATGTATCTACTATATGACCCAGCCAATCACCTCCTTAGGTATTCACTCACAAGAAATGAAATCATATACCCATTTAAAGATATACAAAAATAGCCACACTAGTTTTATTCATAATATCTAAAAATTGGAAAGAACACAAATGTCTTTCAGCAGGTAAATAGATAAATCTTGGTATATAAATTTACTACTACTCATCAATAAAAGCTGTAAATTCTTGATACATGTAACAACATGAATAAATCCCAAAATATTTATGCTGATCAAAGAAGACAAAACAAAAAGTATACTTACTATATGATTCCATTTATATAAAATTTTAGAAAATTAAAACTAATCTGTAGTGACAAACTATAGATGATTGATTGCCCAGGAACAGGGCAGGAGGATGGGAAAGAAAGGAGGGAGGAATTATAATTAGACAGGAGGAAAATTTTGATTTTGGTGATGGTTTATGGGTGTATACTTATGTCAAAATATATCAAACTGTGTACTTTAAATATATATAGTTTGTTGTATCTGAAATTATACTTCAATAAAATTGGGGTATTCTTTTGATAGAAATTGATAAATCAACTATAAAATTTATTTAAAAAATTACAAAAAGCTAGAATAGCCAAAAACAACTTTGAAGAAGAAACTGTCCTCAAAACTTAGTGTAAACTAATAATAATCAAGATAGTGTGGTACTGACTCTTGGATATTCAATATAATAGAACAGAGAGTCCAGAAAAACACATACATGGTCGATTGGTTTCTAACAAAAATATAAAGGCAATTAATTCAATGGGAAAAGGTTAGTCTTTTCAACAAATGGTCCTGGAACCAGTGGTTACCTATATACCAAAATTCAAACTTAATGTTGATCTATACCTTATATCCCAAAATTCAAACTTAATGTTGATCTATACCTTAACAATACCCCAAAATTAACTCAAAATAGATTAAAAAACTAAATGTAACTGTTAAAACTATAAAATTTCTAGAAGGAAAATATGAGAAAATCTTTGTGATCTTGAGTTAGTAAATGATTTCCCAGATATACTAAAAACATGATCCATTAAAGAAGAAATTGATAAACTGGACTTCACTAAAATTAAGAATTTATGCCCTTCAAAATACACTATGAAGAGTCTTTTGGAGTGGGAGAAGATATTTGCCAATGTCATATCTGACAGAAGACTCATATCCAGAATATATAAAGAACTCCCAAAGCTCAAAGTAAACAAACAGCCCAATAAATAATTGCCAAAAGTTTTAACAAATCAGCACTTGAAAAGATATTCAACATCATTAGTCATAGGGAAATGTATATTAAAAACGAAATGAAATACCACTACACACCGATTAGAATATCTAAAATTTAAATGTCTTATCTTTACCAAATGTTAGCAAGAATGTGGAGGAACTGAATTCCTGCTTCCAGAGGAAAATAAAATGGTCTAAACAGTTTGGAAAGTAATTTCACAGTTTCTGAAAAAGTTAAACATGTATTTACCATATGACCAGATATTTCACCATTTGATATTTCCCCAAGAGAAAGAAAGCATGTCTATCAAAAAGGTTGTACATAAATGTTCACAGAAGCTTTACTTGCACAACCAAAACATGAAAACAAATTAAATATCCATCTACGTGTTTTTGAATAAACAAATTGTGGTATATCTGTACAACGGCATACCACTCATCAGTAAAAAGAATTAACTATTGATACACACAACATGGATGAATCTCAAAATATTTATGCTGAATGAAAGAGACAAGATAGAAGTAAGATTATATTATATATTTTGATTTATATAAAACTCCAGAAATGTAAACCAATATTTAATAACAGAAAGCAGGCCAGTAATTGCCCATGAATGGGGCCTGGTAGGGAAGGACATGAGGGAACTTTTTGGGGTAATGTATTTATTTATTAACTTGACTGTGGCGATAGTTTCATGGGAATATACATACAGCCAACGTTACCAAAGAGTACATTTAAATATGCTCATTTGTTTTATCTCAATTATACTTCAATTAAGCTGTTTTTTAAAAAAGACCTTAAAAGGAAAGGGAAAGCTCTGATAACGTTAAGAACAAGGAGCTCTGGGAACACAGAGGAAGAACCCTAAATCACGGCTAGGGGTTGATGGATGGGCAGGATCAGGATAGGTATATCTCTCAAATGATGGATTAGTTGTAATACCATTATCATCCCCAATTTACATATGAGGTGACTGAAGGTCAAAGAAGTTAAATAATTTGCTCAAAGTCACACAATAAACCAGAGGTGTGGGCATTTTCCAAACCTAGGACTGTGTGATCCCAGTGCCCTCTGCAGTTTCCATTAGCCTTGTTTTAAAATGTGGGTTTTGGGGCGCCTGGGTGGCTCAGTCGGTTGAGCGTCTGGCTTTGGCTCAGGTCATGATCTCACAGTCTGTGAGTTCGAGCCCCGCGTCGGGCTCTGGGCTGACAGCTCAGAGCCTGGAGCCTGCTTCTGATTCTGTGTCTCCCTCTCTCTCTGCCCCTCCCCTGCTCATGCTCTGCCTCTCTCTGTCTCAAAAATAAATAAAAACATTAAAATGTGAGTTTTATTATCATTCATGTATATTGAGGCCAACATATCAAGAGATAATTGCCATTGGAAAGACAGTTTGTTGCTCACAGTTCCCAAGAGGAGCAGGCACACCATGCCAAGCAGGGCCAAAGGGAAGCACCAGCATCACCAGCAAGAGAGAGGTGGGAAATCTGGGCAAGAGCCTTTATTATGGTTTTTGCAGAAAGGAACAGGCAAGGTATGGTAAGCAGGTTTAGGATTGGCTAATTTGAATAAGTTCAGTGGGCTTTGGGGCATAGAAGCTGTCCTTAGTTGTCTGATACCTGGCCTCCAGGTGATTAAGGCAGAAGAATAGTATCCCAAGCGTGAGAGCCCTGTAAGAGCCTGACAAAGGAGGTTGTTTGGGTGTGAGTTTGGATTGGCTGGTCTGCATGTCAAAGAAGCATTTTTCCTAGGAATGAGCTAACCTGGGAGGGGCAGTCAGTCCCTTTCAGTGTAAGTAGGGCCCCAAGATGGCAAAGCATCAAAATAAAAAGATATGCTTGAATACAACCTTGTTCTCACTGTTATGGCATCATTTGTTTTAATTCAAGCCACCAGCAACATTTCCTGGGACTCTGCTTGCCCAGAAATTCTTTGAAAATCTATTTAATATGGTATTAAAACTGGATATGTATTTTTCAGGGCATAGTACAAAATGAAATATGGAGCCCCTTGTTTAAATATCAAGAATTTCAAGACAGTGGCAGTAGATCATTAAACAAAGCAGGGGCCTATGCAACTGCACTGGTCACATGCCATGAAGTCAGCCCTGTACAGCATAGTAGTTGATAAGAAGAAATTTTCAGGGAAAGACTCCAGAAGGTCTTTTTGGTATTTCCTATTTTCTCACCAAAATAGAAGCCTGGGGTAAAACTCAGCCCAGGTCTGAGTGTTGCAGGACCCTGAGATAACCCTTTTACCTCCCTTTTCCCAGTTCATGCTTTCTGGAGATTGGACAGCACTGGTATGCAGGGACACAAAGGGAAGCTACATCTTTTCGTTATAATAGAGATGGCACAGGAATTCTCAAGAAGAGGCCAGTAATGTTGCTGTCCTGTTTCCTTTTCCTGATTCTAGGTAGATTAAATTTCCCTGCACAAAAAATTATAATTTATTGCTATGATCATTTTTACATGTGTCTTTGAATTAATGGTCATTGAGCTGGAATTTTTTACCTTCCATTCAAAGTTTAGGTGGATAGAGTAATTTTACACAATTCAAAAATAACACCATTTCTAATAATAAACAGCAGCAGATGAATGTGTCTAAACTATCATTTTACACTTGGCAGAACAGTATTACTCTGTGTAGGAGCATATCATGCCGTTTATTTCACAAAGGAAGTTCATAACTTTGCAATGGACCATAATCATGACAGAGTTTTCAATGTATTTTTCCTTCATATCTTATGTAATCTCTGTTCCTAAACTTGCTTATCTGTAAAAATGGGCTCAATATGAGCACCTATTTCCAAGGTCTATTCTGTGGATTAAGGGTGTATGCATAAATATTAAAACAGTAATTAACATATAAATGTATGATGATTGTTATCTGGTATATCTGCATACCACATAATGTGCAAAAACAACTTGCAGTCAATAACATTAATCACAGGCACATTCTATTCAGATATTAAAATGAATTAAGATGAAAATGGTGTCTGGAGGGGGGAGGGAGTTAAAATGGTGAAGAAGTAGGGGAACCGGGATTTTCCTTATTCCTCATTCACAGCTATATTGTGGTCAGATCACTTGGAACACTGAGGAAATCGATCTGTGGAGTGGCAGAAGGATCTCCGAAGGTAGAAGGAGACAGCTTGGCAGGACTGAGGTGCGAGTATGTGAATTGGGGGAGATAAAATGGCATAGGCACGGAGGGGAGGGAACACTTTCTGTGGAGAGAAAAAGGGAGAGAAAGAAAGAGGGGTTGTGGAAGTGTAGCATTGAGTTAGCACAAGAGGAAAACCTCTCTGGGCAACAGACTGGGGAACAAGAAATACAGAGAGTACCAGTTTCTTGTTTACAGCCTTAGGAAGTGTGCAACTTTCTCTGGAGCAACCTGGGAGCCAGGGCATGGACTCCTGGGGAGGACTGAGTCGGCTGGAGTGTATACAGCAATGTAGCCATCTCAGGGGCAAACCTGAAGAGAACAGTCCCCTTCCCGGAGTACTTTGGGAAGAGGGTTTACTGCCTCTCCAAGGACAAAAGACCCTGTACGTGCCAACCAAAGGCCTTTTATCAGCAGGGCAGGCTGGCACTACTCCAGAACAGGGGAGAATAGCTGCATCGAGCTGGGTCCTTTAAGACTTCAGGTTTTGAATCCCAGCCAAGTGCCTAGAAGGTTCTGGAGAACTGTGGAGCAGGGCAAACTGACTGTTCTTGCTATTCGGTGAGGGCTGCCTGAATAGCAAGGGTTGAGACACCCCGTCTGGGGAGGAGAGATTAGGGTGATGCTATGTTTTCCCGCAATACCAACATGGTAGGGCTTCAGAGAGGAGCACAGCAGCTTCCAGTGGAGGTGGGACAAGTTTACACCAAACCGTTCCCCTTTGTACCTGGCAACTGCTTACTTACTAGAGCAAAACTGACAAAACCAACAGAGCCCCCTCTCCTCCAGACCAGCACAGCCACCACTCCTGGGCACTAACAGACACTTTTTTCTCTTTTATTATTCTTTCCTCCATCTTCTTTTTTTTCTTTTGGAATCAGGCTCATAGTTTCTGATATAATATATATAAATCTTTATTCTTTTTCCACCTTTTCTTTTTCTTCTTCTTTATTTTCCTTTCTCTGTCTCTCCATTTAGCTTTATAGTTTTTTGAGTCTCTGTTTGGTTTTCTGTTCTCACTTTCATTTTTCTCTATTTATGGGATAAGGCCCCCCCCTTTCCGTTTTTTCCCAGGGTTACTACAACAAACGAATCACAGCACACCTGGTTGAAGGTCCAAACACTCCACCACTACAAGCAAGAAGGAACTCTGCAGAGGACTGACCAGTGGGATAGAGCAGCTAAAATGCAAAAACACAATTAACACAACATACACCAAAAACACTTCTGGAAGTGCCAGGCCCATAACAGTGTATGACCCCTTTTTAATATAGTAGTACTTTCAGGTGCAGGAAACATAACAAGCCTTTAAAACATTCAAAAGAGAGAAACTTAGCCAAAATGACAAAATGGAGGAATTCTCCCCAAAAGAAAGTTCAAGAAAAAATCATAGCCAGAGAATTGCTCAAAACAGATATAAACAAAATATCTAGGGGCGCCTGGGTGGCTCAGTCGGTTGAGCATCTGACTTCAGCTCAGGTCATGATCTCATAGTCTGTGAGCTTGAGCCCCGCATCGGGCTCTGTGCTGACAGATCAGAGCCTGGACCCTGCTTAGGATTCTGTGTCTCCCTCTCTCTGACCCTCCCCCACTCATGTTCTGTCTCTCTCCCTGTCAAAAATAAATAATAAAAAAAACTTAAAAAAAGAAATATATCTAAACAAGAATTTAGAATAACAGTCATAAGACTAATAGCTGGGCTTGAAAAAAGCATACAAGACACCAGAGGAACTCTTGCTGCAGAGATCAAAGACCTAAGAACTAATCAGGATAAATTAAAAAATTCTATGACTGAGATTCAAAATAAACTAGATACAGTGACAACAAGGTTGGAGGAAGCAGAGGAGAGAATAGGTGAAACAGAAGATAAAATTATGGACAATAATAAAGCTGAAAAAAAGGAAAGGAAATAACTACAACCATGAGGGGAGAATTAGAGACGTAAGTGATTCTATTAAATGAAACAATATCTGAATCATAGGAGCCCCAGAAGAAAAAAGAGTGAGATAAAGGGGCAGAAGGTATATTTGCAGAAATTATGGTGGAGAACTTCCCTAATCTGGGGAAGGAAACAGACATCCAAGTCCAAAAGGCACAGAGAAATCCCTTCAAAATCAACAAAAGCAGGTCAACAGCATGACATATCACAGTGAAACTGGCAAAATACAAATATAAAGAGAGAATTCTGAAACCAGCTAGGGACAAAATGTCCTTAACCTACAAGGGTAGACACATAAGGGTAGTAGCAGACCTGTTCACTGAAACTTGGCAGGCCAGAAGGGAGGGGCAGGGAATATTCAATGTCCTTAATCAGAAAAATATACAGCCAAGAATCCTTTATCCAGCAAGGTTGTCATTCAGAATAGAAGGAGAGATAAAGACTTTCCCAAACAAAAACTAAAGGAGTTTGTGACAACTAAACCAGCCCTGCAAGAGATCCTAAGGGGGACTCTATAAATGGAATGCCTCAAAGACTACAAAGGACCAGAAAACACTACCACAAACATGAAATCTACAGATAACACAGTGGCATTAAATTCGTATTTTTTAATAATCACGCTGAATGTAAATGGACAAAATGCCCCAATCAAAAGACACAGGGTATCAGAATGGATTTAAAAAACAACAACAACAAGAAGATTCATCTATATGCTGCCTGCATGAGGCTCATTTTAGACCTGAGGACAATTGCAGGTTGAGAGTGAGGGGATGGAGAACTATCTATCATGAAAATGGACATGAGAAGAAAGCCAGAGTAGCCATACTTAGAGAAACTAGATTTTAAAAAAAGACTGTAACAAGAGATGAAGAAGGGCATTATATCATAAATGAGAGGTCTATCCATCAAGAAGAGCTAACAGTGTAAATATTTATGGACCCAATGTGGAACACTCAAATATATAAATCAGTAAATCACAAACATAAACAAACTTATGCATAATAATACCATAATTGTAGGAGACTTTAATACTCCACCTACAACAATGGACAGGTCATCTAGGTGGAAAAATCAGTAAGGAAACAACGGTTCTGAATGACACATTGGACCAGATGGATTTAACAGATATATTCAGAACATTTCAACCTAAAGCAGCAGAATACACATTCTTCTCAAGTGCACATGAAACATTTTCCTAAATAGATCACATTTTGGGTCACAAAGTAGCCCTCAACAGGTATAAAAATGATTGAGATCATACCACACCTATTTTCAGATCACAATGCTATGAAAGTTGACATCAACCACAAGAAAAAATTTGGAAGGCCCCCAAATACATGGAGGTTAAAGAACATCCTACTAAAGAATGAATGGGTTAACCAGAAAATTAAAGAAGACATTGCAAAATACATGGAAAAAATGAAAATGAAAACACGACAGTCTAAACACTTTGGGATGCAGCAAAGGCAGTCCTAAGAGGAAAATACATTGAACTCAGACCTATCTCAAGAAGCAAGAAAGGTCCCAAATACACAACCTAAACTTACATCTCAAGGATCTAGAAAAGGAGCAGCAAATAAAACTGAAATCCAGCAGAAGAAAGGGAAATAATAAGAGTAGAACAGAATTAATGATATAGAATCCAAAAAAAAAAAAAAAACCAGTAGAACACATAAATGAAAGTAAGAGCTGGTTAGTTTGAAAGAATAAACAAACTTGATAAATCCCTAGCCAGACCTTTCAAAAGAAAAGAAAAAGGACCCAAATAGATAAAATCACAAATGAAAGAGGAAAGATCACAACCAACATCACAGAGATACAAACAGTTAAAAGAGAATAGTATGAAAAATTATACGCCAACAAACTGGACAATCTGGAAGAAATGGACAAATTCTTAGACATTAAAACATTATCAGTCTCATACAGGAAGAAATAGAAAATTTGAACATACCCAAGCCAGCAAAGAAATTGAATTAGTTATCAAAAATCTCCCAACAAATAAGAGTCCTAAGCCAGACGCCTTCCCAGGGGAATTCTATGAGACATTTAAAGCAGAGTTAATACCTATTCTCCTCAAAGTGTTCCAAAAAATAAAAATGGAAAGAAAGCTTCCAAACTCATTATATGAAGTCAGCATTACCTTGATTCCAAAACCAGACAAAGACCCCACTAAAAAGGAGAATTACAGGCCAATATCCCTGATGAATATGGACGCAAAAGTTCTCAACAAGATACTATCAAAGCAAATTCAACAGTACATTAAAATAATTATTCATATGATCAAATGGGATTCATTCCTGGGTTGTATGGCTAGTTCAAAATTTGCAAATCAATCAATATGATATGCCACATTAATAGAAAAAGGGATAAGAACCATATGATCCTTTCAATAGAAGCAGAAAAAGCATTTGACAAAATACAGCAGCCTTTCTTGTTAAAAAAAAAAAACCCTCAAGAAAGTAGGGATAGAAGGAATATACCTCATCATCATAGAAGCCAGATACAAAAGGCCCACAGCTAATATCATCCTCAATGGGGAAAAACTGAGACTTCCCCCTGAGGTCAGGAACATGACACGGATGTCCACTCTCACCAATGTTGTTCAACATAGTGTTGGAAGTCCTAGCTTCAGCAATCAGACAACAAAAAAAATAAAAGGCACCCAAATTGGCGAAGTAGAAGTCAAAGTTTCACTCTTCACAGATGACACAATACTCAATGTAGAAAACCTGAAAGACTCCACTAAAAAACTGCCAGAGCCTATACATGAATTCAGCAATGTCACAGGATATAAAATCATTGTACAGAAATTGGTTGCATTTCTATGCACCAATAATGAAGCAACAAAAAGAGATATCAAGGAACTTATCCCATTTAAAATTGCACCAAAAACCATAGAATACCTGGGAATAAACCTTACCAAATAGGTAAAAGATCTGTACACTGAAAACTATAGACAGCTTATGAATGATATTGAAGATGACACGAAGAAATGGAAAAACATTCTATGCTCATGGATTGAAGGAACAAAAATTATTAAAGTCTCGATACTACCCAAAGCAATCTACACAATAAATGCAATCTCTATCAAAATAACACCAGCATTCTTCACAGAGCTAGAACAAACAACCCACAAATTTGTATGGAACCAAATAGCCAAAGTAATGTTGAAAAAAAAAAAACAACTAAAGCTGGAGGCATCACAATCCCAGATTTTAACCTGTATTACAAAGCTGTAACCATCAAGACAGTATGGTACTGGCACAAAAACAGACACATAGATGAATGGAACAGAATTGAGAACCCAGAAATGGACCTGAAAATATATGGCCAACTAGTCTTTGACAAAGCAGGAAAGTGTATACAATGAAAAAAAGACAGTCTCCTTAGCAAATGGTGCTGGGAGAACTGGACAGCAACATGCAGACGAATGAAACTGGACCACTTTCTTACACTATAGACAAAAATAAATTCAAAATATATGAAAGACCTAAATGTGAGATAGGAAACCATCAAAATCTTACAGGAGAAAACAGGCAGCAACCTCTTTGACCTAGGCCGCAGCAACTTCATACTTGACATGGCTCCAGAGGCAAGAGAAATAAAAGCAAAAATAAACTATTGGGACCTCATCAAGATAAAAAGCTTCTGCACAGCAAAGGAAACAATCAACAAAACTAAAAGACAACTGATGGAATGGGAGAAGATATTTTCAAATTACATATTGGATAAAGGGTTGGTCTCCAAAATCTATAAAGAACTTACCAAACTCAACTTCCAAAAAATAAATAATCCAGTAAAGAAATGGGGAAAAGACATGAATAGACACTTTTCCAAAGAAGACATCCAGATGGCTAACAGACACATGAAAAGATGCTCAATATCACTCATCATCAGGGAAGTACAAATCAAAACCACAATGAGATACCACCTCTCACCTGTCAGAATGGCTAAAATTAACAACTCAGGCAACAACAGATGTTGGCGAGGATGTGCAGAGATGTTGGGAATGCGAGCTGGTATAGCCACCCTGGAAAACAGTGTGGTTGTTCCTCAAAAAATTAAAAATAGAATTATCCTACAACTCAGCGATTGCACTACTAGGAATTTATCGAAAGGATACGAAAACGTTGATTCAAAGGGGCACATGCACCCCAATGTTTATAGCAGCACTATCAACAATAGCCAACAGTTTGGAAAGAGCCCAAATGTCCATCAACTGATGAATGGATTAAAATGTGATGTGTGTACACACACACACACACACACACACACACACACACACTGGATTACTACTTGGTAATAAAAAAGAATGAAATCTTGCCGTTTGCAATTACACAGATGGAACTGGAGGGTATTATGCCAAGTTAAATAAGTTAGAGAATGATAGATATCATATGATTTCACTCATATGTGTAATTTGAGAAATTCAACAGATGAACACAGGGAAAGGGAAGGAAAAAATAAGATAAAAACAGAGAGGGAGACAAACCGTAAGAGACTCTTAAATATAGAGAACAAACTGAGTGTTGCTGGCGGGGTGGGTGGGTGGGAGGGTAGGTTAAATGGGTGATGGGCATTAAGAAGGGCACTTTTCAGGGTGAACACTGGGTTTCATATGTAAGAAATGAATCACTGGTTTCTACTCCTGAAGCCACAAATACACTGTATACTAACTAACTTGAATATACTTAAAAAATTGTGCTTGGAAGAAAACTACTTCCCTCATAAGCATTTATATAACTACTTCAAGTTCAAATTTCTTCAATTCCTAGAGTTTGTACCTTGGAAGCTAAACACTTTGTTTTTTAAGTTTGTATGCAGTGACTTCTGGCATTGGCAAAAATTTTGCTCAAGTCTCTGGAAATGTGTTCATATTATTAAGTAAAATAATGATTTGTCTTTTCCATTTTTATTTTTTTTATTTTGTTTTGTTTTCTTTTTTTATTTTTTATTTTATTTTTTTAATATATGAAATTTATTGTCAAATTGGTTTCCATACAACACCCAGTGCTCATCCCAAAAGGTGCCTTCCTCAATACCCATCACCCACCCTGCCCTCCCTCCCACCCCCCATCAACCCTCAGTTTGTTCTCAGTTTTTAACAGTCTCTTATGCTTTGGCTCTCTCCCACTCTAACCTATTTTTTTTTTCCCTTCCCCTCCCCCATGGGTTTCTGTTAAGTTTCTCAGGATCCACATAAGAGTGAAACCATATGGTATCTGTCTTTCTCTGTATGGCTTATTTCACTTAGCATCACACTCTCCAGTTCCATCCACGTTGCTACAAAAGGCCATATTTCATTTTTTCTCATTGCCACGTAGTATTCCATTGTGTATATAAACCACAATTTCTTTATCCATTCATCAGTTGATGGACATTTAGGCTCTTTCCATAATTTGGCTATTGTTGAGAGTGCTGCTATAAACATTGGGGTACAAGTGCCCCTATGCATCAGTACTCCTGTATCCCTTGGGTAAATTCCTAGCAGTGCTATTGCTGGGTCATAGGGTAGGTCTATTTTTAATTTTCTGAGGAACCTCCACACTGCTTTCCAGAGCGGCTGCAACAATTTGCATTCCCACCAACAGTGCAAGAGGGTACCTGTTTCTCCACATCCTCTCCAGCATCTATAGTCTCCTGATTTCTTCATTTTGGCCACTCTGACTGGCGTGAGGTGATATCTGAGTGTGGTTTTGATTTGTATTTCCCTGATGAGGAGCGACGTTGAACATCTTTTCATGTGCCTGTTGGCCATCCGGAAGTCTTCTTTTTTTTTTTTTTCAACGTTTATTATTTATTTATGGGACAGAGAGAGACAGAGCATGAACGGGGGAGGGGCAGAGAGAGAGGGAGACACAGAATCGGAAACAGGCTCCAGGCTCCGAGCCATCAGCCCAGAGCCTGACGCGGGGCTCGAACTCACGGACCGCGAGATCGTGACCTGGCTGAAGTCGGACGCTTAACCGACTGCGCCACCCAGGCGCCCCCGGATGTCTTCTTTAGAGAAGTGTCTATTCATGTTTTCTGTCCATTTCTTCACTAGGTTATTTGTTTTTCGGGTGTGGAGTTTGGTGAGCTCTTTATAGATTTTGGATACTAGCCCATTGTCCAATATGTCATTTGCAAATATCTTTTCCCATTCCGTTGGTTGCCTTTTACTTTTGTTAGTTGTTTCCTTTGCTGTGCAGAAGCTTTTATCTTCATAAGGTCCCAGTAATTCACTTTTGCTTTAAATTCCCTTGCCTTTGGGGATGTGCCGAGTAAGAGATTGCTACGGCTGAGGTCAGAGAGGTCTTTTCCTGCTTTCTCCTCTAAGGTTTTGATGGTTTCCTGTCTCACATTCAAGTCCTTTATCCATTTTGAGTTTATTTTTGTGAATGGTGTGAGAAAGTGGTCTAGTTTCAACCTTCTGCATGTTGCTGTCCAGTTCTCCCAGCACCATTTGTTAAAGAGACTGTCTTTTTTCCATTGGATGTTCCTTCCTGCTTTGTCAAAGATGAGTTGGCCATAGGTTTGTGGGTCTAGTTCTGGGGTTTCTATTCTATTCCATTGGTCTATGTGTCTGTTTTTGTGCCAATACCATGCTGTCTTGAGGGTTGCAGCTTTGTAGTAGAGGCTAAAGTCTGGGATTGTGATGCCTCCTGCTTTGGTCTTCTTCTTCAAAATTACTTTGGCTATTCGGGGCCTTTTGTGGTTCCATATGAATTTTAGGATGGCTTGTTCTAGTTTCGAGAAGAATGCTGGTGCAGTTTGGATTGGGATTGCATTGAATGTGTAGATAGCTTTGGGTAGTATTGACATTTTGACAATATTTATTCTTCCAATCCATGAGCAGGGAATGTCTTTCCATTTCTTTAAATCTTCTTCAATTACCTTCATAAGCTTTGTATAGTTTTCAGCATACAGATCTTTTACATCTTTGGTTAGATTTATCCCTAGGTATTTTATGCTTCTTGGTGCAATTGTGAATGGGATCAGTTTCTTTATTTCTCTTTCTGTTCCTTCATTGTGAGTGTACAAGAATGCAACTGATTTCTGTACATTGATTTTGTATCCTGCAACTTCGCTGAATTCATGTATCCGTTCTAGCAGACTTTTGGTGGAGTCTATCGGATTTTCCATGTATAATATCATGTCATCTGCAAAAAGCAAAAGCTTGACTTCATCTTTGCCAATTTGGATGCCTTTGATTTCCTTTTGTTGTCTGATTGCTGATGCTAGAACTTCCAGCACTATGTTAAACAACAGCGGTGAGAGTGGGCATCCCTGTCGTGTTCCTGATCTCAGGGAAAAAGCTTTCCGTTTTTCCCCGTTGAGGATGATGTTAGCTGTGGGCTTTTCATAAATGGCTTTTATGATGTTTAAGTATGTTCCTTCTATCCCGACTTTCTCAAGGGTTTTTATTAAGAAAGGGTGCTGGATTTTGTCAAAGGCCTTTTCTGCATCGATTGACAGGATCATATGGTTCTTCTCTTTTTTTTTTGTTAATGTGATGTATCACGTTGATCGATTTGCGAATGTTGAACCATCCCTGCATCCTAGGAATGAATCCCACTTGATCATGGTGAATAATTCTTTTTATATGCTGTTGAATTCGATTTGCTAGTATTTTCTTGAGAATTTTTGCATCCATATTCATCAGGGATATTGGCCTGTATTTCTCTTTTTTTACTGGGTCTCTGTCTGGTTTAGGAATCAAAGGAATACTGCTTCATAGAATGAGTCTGGAAGTTTTCCTTCCCTTTCTATTTCTTGGAATAGCTTGAGAAGGATAGGTATTATCTCTGCTTTAAAGGTCTGGTAGGAGTTCCGGAAGATGGCGGCGTAGGAGGACGCTGGGCTCACCGCGCGTCCTGCTGATCACTTAGATTCCACCTACACCTGCCTAAAGAACCCAGAAAACCGCCAGAGGATTAGCAGAACGGAGTCTCCGGAGCCAAGCGCAGACGAGAGGCCCACGGAAGAGGGTAGGAAGGGCGGCGAGGCGGTGCGCGCTCCACGGACTGGCGGGAGGGAGCTGGGGCGGAGGGGCGGCTCGCCGGCCAAGCTGAGCCCCCGAGTCAGGCTGGCAAAAGCGGAGGGGCCGGATGGACTGTGTTCCGACAACAAGCGCGACTTAGCGTCTGGGAGGTCATAAGTTAACAGCTCTGCTCAGAAGGCGGGAAGGCTGGAGGACAAAGGGAGGGAGAGCTGCTGAGCCCCCGGACGGCAGAGCTCAGCTTGGCGGGGAACAAAGGCGCTCGCCAGCGCCATCTCCCCCCGCCCATCCCCCAGCCAAAATCCCAAAGAGAACCAGTTCCTGCCAGGGAACTTGCTCGCTCCGCGCAAACACCCAACTCTGTGCTTCTGCGGAGCCAAACCTCCGGCAGTGGATCTGACTCCCTCCCGCTGCCACAGGGCCCCTCCTGAAGTGGATCACCTAAGGAGAAGCGAGCTAAGCCTGCCCCTCCCGCCCCCGTGCACCTTGCCTACCCACCCCAGCTAATACGCCAGCTCCCCAGCACCACAAGCCTGGCAGTGTGCAAGTAGACCAGACGGGCCACACCACCCCACAGTGAATCCCGCCCCTAGGAGAGGGGAAGAGAAGGCACACACCAGTCTGACTGTGGCCCCAGCGGTGGGCTGGGGGCAGACATCAGGTCGGACTGCGGCCCCGCCCACCAACTCCAGTTATACACCACAGCACGGGGGAAGTGCCCTGCAGGTCCTCACCGCTCCAGGGACTATCCAAAATGACCAAACGGAAGAATTCCCCTCAGAAGAATCTCCAGGAAATAACAAGAGCTAATGAACTGATCAAAAAGGATTTAAATAATATAACAGAAAGTGAATTTAGAATAATAGTCATAAAATTAATCGCTGGGCTTGAAAACAGTATACAGGACAGCAGAGAATCTCTTGCCACAGAGATCAAGGGACTAAGGAACAGTCACGAGGAGCTGAAAAACGCTTTAAATGAAATGCAAAACAAAATGGAAACCACGACGGCTCGGATTGAAGAGGCATAGGAGAGAATAGGTGAACTAGAAGATAAAGTTATGGAGAAGGAGGAAGCTGAAAGAAAGAGAGATAAAAAAATCCAGGAGTATGAGGGGAAAATTAGAGAACTAAGTGATACACTAAAAAGAAATAATATACGCATAATTGGTATCCCAGAGGAGGAAGAGAGAGGGAAAGATGCTGAAGGGGTACTTGAAGAAATAATAGCTGAGAACTTCCCTGAACTGGGGAAGGAAAAAGGCATTGAAATCCAAGAGGCACAGACAACTCCCTTCAGACATAACTTGAATCAATCTTCTGCACGACATATCATAGTGAAACTGGCAAAATACAAGGATAAAGAGAAAATTCTGAAAGCGCAAGGGATAAACGTGCCCTCACATATAAAGGGAGACCTATAAGACTCGTGACTGATCTCTCCTTTGAAACTTGGCAGGCCAGAAAGGCTTGGCACGATATCTTCAGTGTGCTAAACAGAAAAAATATGCAGCCGAGAATCCTTTATCCAGCAAGTCTGTCATTTAGAATAGAAGGAGAGATAAAGGCCTTCCCAAACAAACAAAAACTGAAGGAATTTGTCACCACGAAACCAGCCCTACAAGAGATCCTAAGGGGGATCCTGTGAGACAAAGTACCAGAGACATCACTACAAGCATAAAACATACAGACATCACAATGACTCTAAACCCGTATCTTTCTATAATAACACTGAATGTAAATGGATTAAATGCGCCAACCAAAAGACACAGGGTATCAGAATGGATAAAAAAACAAGACCCATCTATTTGCTGTCTACAAGAGACTCATTTTAGATCTGAGGACACCTTTAGATTGAGAGTGAGGGGATGGAGAACTATTTATCATGCTACTGGAAGCCAAAAGACAGCTGGAGTAGCCATACTTATATCAGACAAACTAGACTTTAAATTAAAGGCTGTAACAAGAGATGAAGAAGGGCATTATATAATAATTACAGGGTCTATCCATCAGGAAGAGCTAACAATTATAAATGTCTATGCGCCAAATACTGGAGCCTCCAGATATATAAAACAGTTACTCATAAACATAAGCAACCTTATTGATAAGAATGTGGTCATTGCAGGGGACTTTAACACCCCACTTACAGAAATGGATAGATCATCTAGACACACAGTCAATAAAGAAACAAGGGCCCTGAATGATACATTGGATCAGATGGACTTGACAGATCTATTTAGAACTCTGCATCCCAAAGCAACAGAATATACTTTCTTCTCGAGTGCACATGGAACATTCTCCAAGATAGATCATATGCTGGGTCACAAAACAGCCCTTCATAAGTTTACAGGAATTGAAATTATACCATGCATACTTTCAGACCACAATGCTATGAAGCTTGAAATCAACCACAGGAAAAAGTCTGGAAAACCTCCAAAAGCGTGGAGGTTAAAGAACGCCCTACTAACGAATGAGTGGGTCAACCAGGCAATTAGAGAAGAAATTAAAAAATATATGGAAACAAAGGAAAATGAAAATACAACAATCCAAACGCTTTGGGATGCAGCGAAGGCAGTCCTGAGAGGAAAATACATTGCAATCCAGGCCTATCTCAAGAAACAAGAAAAATCCCAAATACAAAATTTAACAGCACACCTAAAGGAAATAGAAGCAGAACAGCAAAGGCAGCCTAAACCCAGCAGAAGAAGAGAAATCATAAAGATCAGAGCAGAAATAAACAATATAGAATCTAAAAAAACTGTGGAGCAGATCAACGAAACCAAGAGTTGGTTTTTTGAAAAAATAAACAAAATTGACAAACCTCTAGCCAGCCTTCTCAAAAAGAAAAGGGAGATGACCCAAATAGATAAAATCATGAATGAAAATGGAAATATTACACCCAATCCCTCAGAGATGCAAACAATTATCAGGGAATACTATGAAAAATTATATGCCAACAAATTGGACAACCTTGAAGAAATGGACAAATTCCTAAACACCCACACTCTTCCAAAACTCAATCAGGAGGAAATAGAAAGCTTGAACAGACCCATAACCAGCGAAGAAATTGAATCGGTTATCAAAAATCTCCAAACAAATAAGAGTCCAGGACCAGATGGCTTCCCAGGGGAGTTCTACCAGACGTTTAAAGCAGAGATAATACCTATCCTTCTCAAGCTATTCCAAGAAATAGAAAGGGAAGGAAAACTTCCAGACTCATTCTATGAAGCCAGTATTACTTTGATTCCTAAACCAGACAGAGACCCAGTAAAAAAAGAGAACTACAGGCCAATATCCCTGATGAATATGGATGCAAAAATTCTCAATAAGATACTAGCAAATCGAGTTCAACAGCATATAAAAAGAATTATTCGGGGCGCCTGGGTGGCGCAGTCGGTTAAGCGTCCGACTTCAACCAGGTCACGATCTCGCGCTCCGTGAGTTCGAGCCCCGCGTCAGGCTCTGGGCTGATGGCTCGGAGCCTGGAGCCTGTTTCCGATTCTGTGTCTCCCTCTCTCTCTGCCCCTCCCCCGTTCATGCTCTGTCTCTCTCTGTCCCAAAAATAAATAAAAAAAAAACGTTGAAAAAAAATTAAAAAAAAAAAAAAAGAAAAAGAATTATTCACCATGATCAAGTGGGATTCATTCCTAGGATGCAGGGATGGTTCAACATTCGCAAATCGATCAACGTGATACATCACATTAACAAAAAAAAAAGAGAAGAACCATATGATCCTGTCAATCGATGCAGAAAAGGCCTTTGACAAAATCCAGCACCCTTTCTTAATAAAAACCCTTGAGAAAGTCGGGATAGAAGGAACATACTTAAAGATCATAAAAGCCATTTATGAAAAGCCCACAGCTAACATCATCCTCAATGGGGAAAAACTGAGAGCTTTTTCCCTGAGATCAGGAACACGACAGGGATGCCCACTCTCACCGCTGTTGTTTAATATAGTGCTGGAAGTTCGAGCATCAGCAATCAGACAACAAAAGGAAATCAAAGGCATCCAAATTGGCAAAGATGAAGTCAAGCTTTTGCTTTTTGCAGATGACATGACATTATACATGGAAAATCCAATAGACTCCACCAAAAGTCTGCTAGAACTGATACATGAATTCAGCAAAGTTGCAGGATACAAAATCAATGTACAGAAATCAGTTGCATTCTTATACACTAACAATGAAGCAACAGAAAGACAAATAAAGAAACTGATCCCATTCACAATTGACCAAGAAGCATAAAATACCTAGGAATAAATCTAACCAAAGATGTAAAAGATCTGTATGCTGAAAAGTATAGAAAGCTTATGCAGGTAATTGAAGAAGATATAAAGAAATGGAAAGACATTCCCTGCTCATGGATTGGAAGAATAAATATTGTCAAAATGTCAATACTACCCAAAGCTATCTACACATTCAATGCAATCCCAATCAAAATTGCACCAGCATTCTTCTTGAAACTAGAACAAGCAATCCTAAAATTCATATGGAACCACAAAAGGCCCCAAATAGCCAAAGTAATTTTGAAGAAGAAGACCAAAGCAGGAGGCATCACAATCCCAGACTTTAGCCTCTACTACAAAGCTGTCATCATCAAGACAGCATGGTATTGGCATAAAAACAGACACATAGACCAATGGAATCGAATAGAAATCCCAGAACTAGACCCACAAACCTATGGCCAACTCATTTTTGACAAAGCAGGAAAAAACATCCAATGGAAAAAAGACAGTCTCTTTAACAAATGGTGCTGGGAGAACTGGACAGCAACATGCAGAAGGTTGAAACTAGACCACTTTCTCACACCATTCACAAAAATAAACTCAAAATGGATAAAGGACCTGAATGTGAGACAGGAAACCATCAAAACCTTAGAGGAGAAAGCAGGAAAAGACCTCTCTGACCTCAGCCGTAGCAATCTCTTACTCGACACATCCCCAAAGGCAAGGGAATTAAAAGCAAAAGTGAATTACTGGGACCTTATGAAGATAAAAAGCTTCTGCACAGCAAAGGAAACAACCAACAAAACTAAAAGGCAACCAACGGAATGGGAAAAGATATTTGCAAATGACACATCGGACAAAGGGCTAGTATCCAAAATCTATAAAGAGCTCATCAAACTCCACACCCGAAAAACAAATAACCCAGTGAAGAAATGGGCAGAAAACATGAATAGACACTTCTCTAAAGAAGACATCCGGATGGCCAACAGGCACATGAAAAGATGTTCAACGTCGCTCCTCATCAGGGAAATACAAATCAAAACCACACTCAGATACCACCTCACGCCAGTCAGAGTGGCCAAAATGAAGAAATCAGGAGACTATAGATGCTGGAGAGGATGTGGAGAGACGGGAACCCTCTTGCACTGTTGGTGGGAATGCAAATTGGTGCAGCCGCTCTGGAAAGCAGTGTGGAGGTTCCTCAGAAAATTAAAAATAGACCTACCCTATGACCCAGCAATAGCACTGCTAGGAATTTATCCAAGGGATACAGGAGTACTGATGCATAGGGGCACTTGTACCCCAATGTGTATAGCAGCACTCTCAACAATAGCCAAATTATGGAAAGAGCCTAAATGTCCATCAACTGATGAATGGATAAAGAAATTGTGGTTTATATACACAATGGAATACTACGTGGCAATGAGAAAAAATGAAATATGGCCTTTTGTAGCAACGTGGATGGAACTGGAGAGTGTGATGCTAAGTGAAATAAGCCATACAGAGAAAGACAGATACCATATGGTTTCACTCTTATGTGGATCCTGAGAAACGTAACAGAAACCCATGGGGGAGGGGAAGGGAAAAAAAAAGAAAAGAGGTTAGAGTGGAAGAGAGCCAAAGCATAAGAGACTGTTAAAAACTGAGAACAAACTGAGGGTTGATGGGGGGTGGGAGGGAGGGCAGGGTGGGTGATGGGTATTGAGGAGGGCACCTTTTGGGATGAGCACTGGGTGTTGTATGGAAACCAATTTAACAGTAAATTTCATATATTAAAAAATAAATAAATAAAAAAATAAATAAATAAACGTCTGGTAGAACTCCCCTGGGAAGCCATCTGGTCCTGGACTCTTATTTGTTGGGAGATTTTTGATATCCGATTCAATTTCTTCGCTGGTTATGGGTCTGTTCAAGCTTTCTCTTTCCTCCTGATTGAGTTTTGGAAGCGTGTGGGTGTTTAGGAATTTGTCCATTTCTTCCAGGTTGTCCAATTTGTTGACATATAATTTTTCATAGTATTCCTTGATAATTGTTTGTATCTCTGAGGGATTGGTTGTAATAATTCCATTTTCATTCATGATTTTATCTATTTGGGTCATCTCCCTTTTCTTTTTGAGAAGGCTGGCTAGAGGTTTGTCAATTTTGTTTATTTTTTCAAAAAACCAACTCTTGGTTTCGTTGATCTGCTCTACCGTTTTTTTAGATTCTATATTGTTTATTTCTGCTCTGATCTTTATTATTTCTCTTCTTCTGCTGGGTTTAGGCTGCCTTTGCTGTTCTGCTTCTATTTCCTTTAGGTGTGCTGTTAGATTTTGTATTTGGGATTTTTCTTGTTTCTTGAGATAGGCCTGGATTGCAATGTATTTTCCTCTCAGGACTGCCTTCGCTGCATCCCAAAGCATTTGGATTGTTGTATTTTCATTTTCCTTTGTTTCCATATATTTTTTAATTTCTTCTCTAATTGCCTGGTTGACCCACTCATTCGTTAGTAGGGCGTTCTTTAACCTCCACGCTTTTGGAGGTTTTCCAGACTTTTTCTTGTGGTTGATTTCAAGCTTCATAGCATTGTGGTCTGAAAGTATGCATGGTATAATTTCAATTCTTGTAAACTTATGGAGGACTGTTTTGTGACCGAGTATATGATCTATCTTGGAGAATGTTCCATGAGTACTCGAGAAGAAAGTATATTCTGTTGCTTTGGGATGCAGAGTTCTAAATAGATCTGTCAAGTCCATCTGATCCAATATATCATTCAGGGCCCTTGTTTCTTTATTGACCGTGTGTCTAGATGATCTATCCATTTCTGTAAGTGGGGTGTTAAAGTCCCCTGCAATTACCACATTCTTATCAATAAGGTTGCTTATGTTTATGAGTAATTGTTTTATATATCTGGGGGCTCCGGTGTTTGGCGCATAGACATTTATAATTGTTAGCTCTTCCTGATGGATACACCCTGTAATTATTATATAATGCCCTTCTTCATCTCTTGTTACAGCCTTTAATTTAAAGTCTAGTTTGTCTGATATAAGTATGGCTACTCCAGCTGTCTTTTGGCTTCCAGTAGCATGATAAATAGTTCTCCATCCCCTCACTCTCAATGTAAAGGTGTCCTCAGATCTAAAATGAGTCTCTTGTAGACAGCAAATAGATGGGTCTTGTTTTTTTATCCATTCTGATACCCTGTGTCTTTTGGTTGGCACATTTAATCCATTTACATTCAGTGTTATTATAGAAAGATACGGGTTTAGAGTCATTGTGATGTCTGTATGTTTTATGCTTGTAGTGATGTTTCTGGTACTTTGTCTCACAGGATCCCCCTTAGGATCTCTTGTAGGGACGGTTTAGTGGTGACAAATTCCTTCAGTTTTTGTTTGTTTGGGAAGACCTTTATCTCTCCTTCTATTCTAAATGACAGACTTGCTGGATAAAGGATTCTCGGCTGCATATTTTTTCTGTTTAGCACACTGAAGATATCGTGCCAAGCCTTTCTGGCCTGCCAAGTTTCAAAAGAGAGATCAGTCACGAGTCTTATATGTCTCCCTTTATATGTGAGGGCACGTTTATCCCTTGCTGCTTTCAGAATTTTCTCTTTATCCTTGTATTTTGCCAGTTTCACTATGATATGTCGTGCAGAAGATTGATTCAAGTTATGTCTGAAGGGAGTTGTCTGTGCCTCTTGGATTTCAATGCCTTTTTCCTTCCCCAGTTCAGGGAAGTTCTCAGCTATTATTTCTTCAAGTACCCCTTCAGCATCTTTCCCTCTCTCTTTCTCCTCTGGGATACCAATTATGCGTATATTATTTCTTTTTAGTGTATCACTTAGTTCTCTAATTTTCCCCTCATACTCCTGGATTTTTTTTATCTCTCTTTCTCTCAGCTTCCTCTTTTTCCATAACTTTATCTTCTAGTTCACCTATTCTCTCCTCTGCCCCTCCGAGCTGTCGTCGTTTCCATTTTGTTTTCTATTTCGTTTAAAGCGCTTTTCAGCTCCTCGTGACTGTTCCTTAGTCCCTTGATCTCTGTAGCAAGAGATTCTCTGCTGTCCTGTATACTGTTTTCAAGCCCAGCGATTAATTTTATGACTATTATTCTAAATTCACTTTCTGTTATATTATTTAAATCCTTTTTGATCAGTTCATTAGCTCTTGTTATTTCCTGGAGATTCTTCTCAGGGGAATTCTTCCGTTTGGTCATTTTGGACAGTCCCTGGAGTGGAGAGGACCTGCAGGGCACTTCCCCCGTGCTGTGGTGTATAACTGGAGTTGGTGGGCGGGGCCGCAGTCCAACCGGATGTCTGCCCCCAGCCCACCGCTGGGGCCACAGTCAGACTGGTGTTTGCCTTCTCTTCCCTCTCCTAGGGGCAGGATTCACTGTGGGGTGGTGTGGCCCGTCCGGGCTACTTGCACACTGCCAGGCTTGTGGTGCTGGGGATCTGGCGTATTAGCTGGGGTTGGTAGGCAAGGTGCACGGGGGCAGGAGGGGCAGGCTTAGCTCACTTCTCCTTAGGTGATCCACTTCAGGAGGGGCCCTGCAGCAGCAGGAGGGAGTCAGATCCGCTGCCGGAGGTTTGGCTCCGCAGAAGCACAGTATTGGGTGTTTGCGTGGAGCGAGCAAGTTCCCTGCCAGGAACTGGTTCCCTTTGGGATTTTGGCTGGGGGATGGGCAGGGGAGATGGCGCTGGCGAGCGCCTTTGTTCCCCACCAAACTGAGCTCTGTCGTCCGGGGGCTCAGCAGCTCTCCCTCCCTTTGTCCTCCAGCCTTCCCCCTTTCTGAGCAGAGCTGTTAACTTATGACCTCCCAGATGCTAAGTCACGCTTGCTGTCGGAACACAGTCCATCAGACCCCTCCGCTTTTGCCAGCCAGAGTCGGGGGCTCTACTTGGCAGGCGGGCCGTCTCCCTCCCGGCAGTCCGTGGAGCGCGCACCGCCTCGCCGCCCTTCCTACCCTCTTCCGAGGACCTCTCGTCTGCGCTTGGCTCTGGAGACTCCGTTCTGCTAATCCTCTGGTGGTTTTCTGGGTTCTTTAGGCAGGTGTAGGTGGACTCTAAGTGATCAGCAGGACGCGCGGTGAGCCCAGCGTCCTCCTACACCGCCATCTTCCCTCTCCCTTCCATTTTTAAAAATGTTTATTTATTGGGGCGCCTGGGTGGCTCAGTCAATTAAGCATCCAACTTCAGCTCAGGTCATAATCTCAAGGTTCCTGAGTTCGAATCCCACGTGGGATTCTGTGATGACAGTTCAGAGCTTGGAGCCTGATTAGGATTCTGTGTCTCCTTCTGTCTCTGCCCCTCCCCAACTTGCGCTCGCTCTCTCTCTCTCTCTCTCTAATATAAATAAAACATTACAAATAAAAATATTTATTTATTTTGAGAGAGAGAGCGTGTGTACAGGGGAGGGGCCATGAAAGAGCGAGAAAATCTCAAGCAGGGTCCACACTCAGAGCAAAGCCTGATGTGGGGATCGATCTCTGAGAGACCACGTTCTGAGCTGAAATCAAGAGTTGGACACTTAAATGTCTGAGCCTCCCAGGCGCCCCTGTCTTTGAAATGTCTAATGTCTAATGTCTTTGAAATGGATAATGAGAGCCAGGATTGGATCCTGTTTTTTTTTTTTTTTTGTAAGTTTATTTTTGAGAGAGAGAGAGAGCAGGGGAGGGGCAGAGAGATATGGAGACAGAGGATCTGAAGCAGGCTCTGCACGGATAGCAGAAACTCTGGTGAGGGGCTCAAACTCATGAACCATTATATCATGACCTGTGCTGAAGTTGGATGCTCAACCGACTGAGCCACCCAGGTGCCCCTGTGATTTTAAAGTATTATTGATTGGTGGGGTTCCAGGGTGGTTCAGTCAGCTGTGTCCAACTCCTGATAGCGGCTGAGTCCTGATTCCAGTGCTGTGGGATTGAGCCCTGCATCAGGCTCTGAGCTGGGCCTGGGAGTCTGCTTGAGATTCTCTCTCTCCTCTGCCCCTCTCCCCCTCTTGTGTTCTATCTCTCTCTCTAAAACTAAAACAGTAAAGGGGCGCCTGGGTGGCTCTGTTGATTGAGTGTCCGACTTCAGCTCAGGTCATGATTTCATGGTTCGCAGGTTGGAGCCTGGAGCCTGCTTCAGATTCTGTGTCTCCCTCTCTCTCTGCCCCTCCCCTGCTTGTACTCTGTCTCTCTTTCTCTCTCTCTCTCTCAAAAACAAATAAACATTAAAAAACTTTTTTTAAATACAAAAAATTTTAAAATAAAAAATAAAGTATTATTGATTGGGAAACATCAGTAAGGTGTTAAAGCTGTTGGAGTCAGAAGTATCTGGGTACATTATCATAATCCTAATCAGTCACTCACAATGTGCCAGACACTGTTAGAAACACTTAACACACACCACCCATTTTAATCCTTACAACAATCTAGGGGAGATGCATTTTTATTGTTCCTAACTGACAAATGAGGAAATTTAGGATCCCAGGTTAACTAACTTGTCCAGGAACAACAGTGAGTTAATAGGAAAACCAGAATTCAAATCTAAGTATTCTGACCCCAGACCCAACCCTACTACTAACAATGAGATCTCAAGAGTCACAAAAATTTCTCTAAGCATTAATTTCCACATCTTTAAAATGGGAATAAATGGGGGCACCTGGGTGGCTCAGTTGGTTGAGCACCCGACTTTGGCTCAGGTCATGATCTCCCGGCTTGTGGGTTCACGTCCCGCCTCGGGCTCTGTGCTGGCAGCTCAGAGCCTGGAGCCTGCTTCAGATTCTGTCTCCCTAGCTCTCCGCCCCTCCCCCGCTCGTGCTCGTGCTCTCTCTCTTTCTCTCTCAAAAATAAATAAACATAAAAAATTTTTTAAATGGTAACAAATGTAGTCTCTCTGATATCAGGAGATTATGAGAATTGTTGTAGTAAAATTGTCTACTTCTTGTTCCAGTATTTGGTCATCTGTAGAATTTTTCGGGAATAAGTGTGTTGGACGGGGTAATCAAGAGACCACTAGCTGACAGATGAGCTGGTCCTGGGAAATCAAAGGCTCTTCACCCCCACCCCGTCCTTGGAAAATATGTTTTGCCTACCATTCCCATAGCTGGAGGCGTTTCCAAGACTGCAGCCTTAGAAGGATGTCTGGGTGGCTCAGTTGGTTAAGCTTCAGACTTCGTCTCACGTCCTGATCTTGCGGTTCGAAAGTTCAAACCCCTTGTCAGGCTCTGTGCTGACAACTTAGAGCCTGAAGCCCACTTCGGATTCTGGGTCTCCCTCTCTCTCTGTCCCTCCCCTGCTCTCTCTTTCTCTCTCTCTCTCTCTCTCTCTCTCTCTCTCTCAAAAAGATAAAAAAAGAATGCATTTTTTTAAAAAAGAATGCAGCCTTAGAGAGCAATGTGTTGTTGAGACCAACTGGCCATCATATGTGACTGAACCCAGTTCAGGCTTCTATATAAACTACTAAGATTCCTGTGGGCAGCTGAGGAGATATACTCACCTTGCAGCTGCCCAAGACCAGCCTCATAAGTAAGTTCCCTTGCTTATTAAGACTGCCACTTACCAGTCTGGAGTAGTCTTCCTCGTTCTTCTGTCTTGTGAGTCAACAAAGTAAGATGACAAAGTTAAAGCTTTTGAAATGTATTCCCAAAAATGTTTCCTTTAGTTCTAAAGATTTTTAGTGGCATGCCCAATAGGTTTTTGTTCTGATTCCTAAATTTAAAAGTTTTTTTTCGGGGCGCCTGGGTGGCGCAGTCGGTTAAGCGTCCGACTTCAGCCAGGTCACGATCTCGCGGTCCGTGAGTTCGAGCCCCGCGTCGGGCTCTGGGCTGATGGCTCAGAGCCTGGAGCCTGTTTCCGATTCTGTGTCTCCCTCTCTGCCCCTCCCCCGTTCATGCTATGTCTCTCTCTGTCCCAAAAATAAATTAAAAACGTTGAAAAAAAAAAAAAATTAAAAAAAAAAAAAAAAAAAAAAAAGTTTTTTTTCCTTTTACTCCAGTTTAGTACAGATGATGATTCCCATTGTGTTCCTTTGAGAGCCACCAAAGGGTTGACTATACACATTGTTATCAGCAGACATTGCAGCAACACCTAAGGAGGAGGTGACATATTTTTCAAGGAGTAAGGACACTTGGTGGTAGAGGTTCTGGGAAGATGGTGGCAGCGGTGGCTATGTAGTTTTTCAATCTCTCCAAACACATAAAAACAGAGCAACTGGAGAGAAAAGCAAAATGAACAGATAATATTTTCAAAAAATCTAGGTTACAAGACATCCCTTAAAAACCCCAAACTTCAAGTAGATGAGGACAAATCACCACCAGTCATATTACCTACATGGCACCAGTGTCTGTGCAGGAGGAAAAGGAAGTGATGGCACAGCCTCTAACTAACTTGATAATAGAACCACAAACTAGCCAACTCACCAGAAAGAGCAGCAGAAACTCACAGGGTTTTTGCCCTTTTTATATCAGGCAAGTGCAAGGGGCCCAGCTCAAGAGGCACTAAAGGTGCTAGAAGCATCATAGCCTTTGTGAACCCTCAAAACTGACACCTCAGGGCTCTCTTGATAGGATGCCACAATTATGAGAAATTGCTGGAGGTGGAATCATCATTCAACAGGAAATGAACAGGAGAGGCTAAGGAAATTAGACTGTGCTGTACACAGATGTCCACACTTGTTGCTATTTTGAGCACTTGGAATGTGGCTGGTCCAAACATAGATATACTGTAAGTGTAAATTACATATCAGCCTTTGAAGATTAAGTAAAAAAAAAAATCTCAATTTTTACATGTTGAAATTATTGAGATTTTTTTAGAAAAAAATAGATAAATAGATAGATAGATAGATATAGATAGATATTGGATAAATAGAATTAAATAAATTATTAAAGTTAAGGTCATGTATTTCTTTATACATTTTTAAATTTAGCTAGTAGAAAATGGTAAGTTACATGTGTGGCTAGCATTCTATTTCTACTGGACATAACTCCCTATTACTGAAGTTTGATATGCCTTTTAGCCATCTGAAATGGAAAAGTCGATTAGGTAGCTGTATATACATGACTGGAGTACAAGGGAATGGGTGGGAATAGATATACAATATTTTGATTCACCAGCTTAAAACAATATTTAAAGAATGAGACTAGATGGGATCCCCTAGGAAGTAGATGTATACAGGGGGAAAGGCAAAAAACTGAGGCCCTGGGCATTCTAATACTTAGAGGTGTGGAAAATGAGAAAAATATAGGAGAATGTGGGGTGAACACAAAGAGAACAGTCTTTAAAGACTAAGGAAGAACATGTATCAAGGAAGTGATTTAAGGTGTCAAATTGCTGCCAAAAGGTCAAGTAATATGAAATCTTAAGAATTATCCTTCACAGGGGCACCTGGTGGCTCAGTCGGTTAAGTGTCTGACTCTTGATTTTGGTTCAGGTCATGATCTTGTGGTTTGTGAGTTCAAGCCCCATGTTGGGCTCTGCGTTGAGAGTGAGGAGCCTTCTTGGGATTCTCTCTCTTCCTCTCTCTCTCAAAATAAACAAACTTAAAAAAAACACTAACATTAAAAAAAGAATCATCCTTTATATTCTGTAACACAGAGGTCTACTCTATGATGGCATTTGGTACTTTCAGAAAGAGGGAGTATTAGAAGGACCAAAGGTCAAGAAAAGGATGAAGAGCCTGTGGTCAATAGGAGCTATATACATTTTAGTGTGGTGGGCTTAAACTAAGGACATTGGATTACGGTCCACTCCCAAGCAGATCAAATGCCCAGGAAATCCACCAGAACACTAGTATGCAGTAGGGTAGTGGCACCTCTGATTCAGCTCACTGAATGCTGGCTCACTGTAGGAAGGAACCAGGCCTAGGACCTGAACTAATGTTTCCCCCAACATCCTAGATAAATACGGGGTGTTTTGTGGTCAGAGCCACCTCCAGGGACAAGGTGTGCGTTCCTAGATATATATCCCTGGATGTCTCTAAATCTCTGGGGCTGGGCTAGAGAGGTAATTATACACACAGGCCAGTCACTAACATTTGTAGTATGTCTGGGGCAAAAGTACAAATTAAGATCTTTGGCCCATGTCCTTGATCTCTTCCCATTGCCAGCTATGTCCTACACCAAGAGGTATCTTACAACTAACCTTGAGAATACCTCAGCCTATACCATCAAGCTTTGTATACCCTTTTATTTTTACAAACAGTGGCCTCTCGGTAACCTTTTGGGCCTAAGGGTATGTATATCACAGACTCAGACCTTTCTCCCTTAGGGCCCTACAGAATCTGAAGCAGCCTTGGGGAATGAGGGAACCTAAAGCATTTTCTACAATAATTGCAGGGTGTTGGGACCTGGTGGGCACATCCCATCATCTCTGTGGAATCCTAGCTCTATGGTCTGAATACAGCATGAAAAGGGCCTAGGCAAGAACCTCTAAAATGTGGGTCCCAGGAAGACAGCCCTTCTTGGCCAGGTCTATACCATTGGCCATATAGAAGAAAAGCAAAGAGAGGAGAAATATGGTAAAGTAGGGAGATGGAGTTCATTTACTGGTTTTATTTTTTTTTTCACTTTATTCCTTTTAATGTGTTCTCCCATTGATTCCACAACTTCTTGAAAAACAACTGAGTTTCGCTATAGAACTAGCAATATGATAGAGGTATGAAACATAGCACATAAAAGATCATATCAGTTATTCCAAAAACTGTATATACCCCGTTCACAGAATGGTGGTGCATGTCCATCCAGTTATTTCCAAATATGTCTACACACAAACATACACACACCCTCTCATACCTGCTCACAAGTTTACTCACATTTTTTTAAATGAGATTATCCATTAACACACTTTTTAACTAACCAGTTTCACATCATTAACTTTGAATCACCCTCTGAGATCTTCCCCTTCCCCACACAGACCTCAGGAGCCCCCTTTCCCAACACACAAATTCTTTCTTCTTCTAGAAACTGAGACCTTCCCCCCTTGGTGCTCCTGACTCCTGCTGTTCTCCTCCTTCCTGAGTCTTCCTTCCAACACTCCCTACTCCCATCTTTGGAGGAATATTTCCCCCAACACACACACACGTACACACACACATACACACACAACCACATAACCACATCCTGTCTCCTTCCTGACCTTGGATATCTCCATCACCCCTCCTTGGGTTGAATCCTACTCCCTTTTCTTGTCCAAGTTTGCAAATCACCTATGCTAAGTGGGTATATAGCATATAAATGGGAATTTCCTGGATAAAATTCCATTTTAGATAGTAGGAATAAATAATTGCTAGGATAGTACTTTATTCCCTCTCACTTCCAAAGAGTTTTGCTAGCATGCTAACAAATTTCTTTAATCCTCTAAATCAACAAGGAATAACAGTTATTTGGACAAAAAAAACACACCTTAAAAATGAAGTCAAACATTTTTGTTGTATTCATTCAAAAATTTCATTCTATAAAGGGAACTTGGAAAAGGGCAATCTCAACTCAGGGGCAAAGGCAGGCCTTTATGAGGAAAAAGCAGGCCTGAAATCAAGGGCCAAAAGCAGGTAAGTGCTAGGTAGTGCAGTTATGGGAAGGAGAGGATTCAAAACTACTCACCAAACAGCAACAAAATTTCTCATAATGGTTAATAGCTAGAACACTCATAAACCTCGAAGGAAACTGCAGAGCAGGCACTCCCTTCAGGTCAGTGGGTGCATGCTAATTCCTTTTGTGGTTTTAGGAATATACTCATGGTAGCTCACACCCCAGGGGGTGTAGTGGGAGAAGGCACTCTCCCTATTTCAACCTGCTCTCCTGAAGAGAGAGGGCTCAGGGCTTCAAACTCTGGCAGTAAGGCACGCCTGAGGCTTGCAGGACTAGGAGTGGAGATGGAGCCCAAGCCACAAAACTTTGGGGAAGAGGGACACTGGTCAGAAAAATCATTGGAGGAGGAGGAAGAGGAAGACGAAGAGGAGGAGGAGGAAGAAGGGGAGAAGAAGAAGAGGGAGGAGAAGGAGAAGGTGGAGGTGTAGCAGCAGCTCTGGCCAGGAGACCCGGAGGAGGGGAAGGAGGAGGGAGAGAAGGAAGAGGAGGAGCCCTCATCACTCGGCCCAGAGAAAGGGAAGAGCCTACCAGGAGGTGAGGGAGAGGAGGCCCGCATACGGACTGCATGCCAACGGGGCTGGGTATCAAGGCTTGGAACCTCAGGATTAGGAGAGCTTGAGTTGCTCACAAATTCTTGTGAGGCCAGCCCAGGAGAAGGACTCAGGCCGGTAGGCACAGGCAGAGAGGGACGGCTTCTAGGGTATGACGTCTGGGTGGGGTGGCTCCGGAGGACGTAGCCTGGAGGTGTACAGCCATTGTGCAGGGCAGGGCCTAGCGGGTTGGCTCTGCTTCGGAGGGCAGGGCCTGACCCGGATGCAGGGCTGCGGAGAGCAGAGCCTGGCCTAGATGCACGGCCACGGGAAGCAGGGGTTGGGGCAGGGCCCCGCGCGGAGACACGGCGGCTGTGAGCAGGAACCGACGCGGACGCGCGGCGACTGTGAGCAGGAACCCGCTCGGACGCGCGGTGGCGGGGAGCCGGCCCAGTCGCGGGCGCGCGGTGCCTTGGAGCAGCAGGGCCTGGCTCAGATGCAAGGCGGCGGAAAGCAGGACGTGGCGTGGATGAATGAGATGCACGGCGCCCTGGGGCAACCGGGCCTGGCTCAGATGCACGGCGGCAGAAAGCAGGACCTGACGTGGATGAATGACGACGCGGGAGAGCGCGGCCTGGCACAGAAACACCACCTCGCAGGGCAGGGCCTGGGGCAGATGAAAGGCTGCAAAAAGCAGCGCCCAACCCAGAAGCATGGTTGCGGAAGGCGGGGCCTGGCGCTGGGGCATCACCATTGAAGACTGCAGGGCCAGGCCTGGCTGCTTGACTGCGGAGAGCTGGACCTGGTGCTCTGGCCTGACTCCGGAGGGCAGGACCCGGCCGGGATTCGTGACCCCACGAAGAAACCCTAGAACGACGGCGACCGCTAGGCTGAGACCCTGGAGAAAATGGAGACAAGGATACTGGGCACTGAGGCTTGGGAAGCCCAGGAAACAGCGCCGCCACGGAGGCTTCTGAGCCTGGGCAGCCTCCTCCCAGCCGGGCTGCTCCCTCCCACAGCAGTTCACTAGGCTCGTGGTCTGGGTCGGGGCCCGCCGGCCTGGCCAGAGCCCCACGTGGCTCGCCCCATGGTGGCCACGCCACACGCATATGAGGTCTGGAGACCCTGGCCCGAGGACCCTGGCCTGTCTGGGGCACCACACGCCTCAGCTCTGCGTGGGGACTGCGGCCGCCCTGGAGGTCGGCACGCTCCCTCATGGCTCGCGGGGGGCAGCTCCAGATCCTCTCCGGTGCTCAAAATGGCGCCCAAGGCAGCCAGGAACACCGTGTGGGGCGCCACCACCCAATGGAGACAGGTCACTGGAGACTGAGGGGGCCGAGGCACCGGGATTGGGGTTGCCGGTCCCGCGGGCATCACCAGGGGCAGGGGTGATCTCGTTCTTGGGCCCTGCGGTCATCTCACCCTGCTGTTGCTTCTGTGCCTTCTTCTTTGACGATGGGGTGACCATCATGCCAGATTCTCTCTCAGAGACACAAGATCGTTGTCCTAAGACACCGTCTAGCTACAGCGCCAGCTGAAGGAGGACAGTAGGCGGGCCCGGGTAGGAGCTCTGCTTCTGATTGGTTGGTTGTTGTCACGTGGCTCTCGTCTTAGGGAAGTGGGCCAACCTGGCTCCATCTGGCGCCAAACCTGACGGTGTGCTCCACCGTTCTGTGGTCCGTTGCTGCCGGGACCGGATATGAATTCCCCATACATACCTGGGCCCCTAGGCGCGCGCGTGCGTGTGTATATGTATGTGTGGGTGTGCATTTCGAATGAGGGTACTCAGATGGCGCTGTTCTCTGTATAAACACTTGGAGTCACCCCCAAATCAGTGTAGGTTGTCAGGACCACTCTGATGGTGAAACTTTAAAACAATGGCTTGAAAAAAACACCACACTGGCCAACAGGAGATACCCCTGAGCCAGGCATCCTCCTGGACTCTGTGAGGACACTGGGCCCATGTGTGACTCCAGAGGCAACAGTCCTGGAACTGCTCCTGGCAACTGAATGACCCTTCACTAGAATCTTGAAAGCAGCATGAAATCAAGACTCATGGTGTCTTAGCTCAGGATGTTCAGCACTTCTGCCATGCCAGAGGGGTATTTTTTTTTTTTTAATTTATTTTTGGGACAGAGAGAGACAGAGCATGAACAGGGGAGGTGCAGAGAGAGGGAGACACAGAATCGGAAACAGGCTCCAGGCTCCGAGCCATCAGCCCAGAGCCTGACGCGGGGCTCAAACTCACGGACCGCGAGATCGTGACCTGGCTGAAGTCGGACGCTTAACCGACTGCGCCACCCAGGCGCCCCTTCAGAGGGGTATTTTGAAGTAACATGCTAACCCCTGCCTTATCTCCTGAGGCATGGGCTGGAGTTGTCCAGGATTAAGGATAACACTGTCCTTAAATATACATCATTTTTTTGGGGCTGCATAGTAATCCACTGATGAATGTACATTAATTTATTAATTTATTTGACCCAGTCTACTTTCTTGGCTACAGTTCTCTATTATGCAGCAATGCACAGACTTAAAGTTTAATATTTAGACAGTAATTTTTACTTATTTTTTTTAAAGTTTATTTATTTTGAGAGAGAGAGAGAGAGAGAGAGAGAGAGAGAACCCAAGCAGGCTCCATGCTGGCAGTGCAGAGACTGAGGTGAGGCTCAGTGCCAGGAATGGTGGGATCATGACCTGAGCTGAAATCACGAATCAGATGCTTAACCAAACGAGCCACCCAGGTGCCCTTGGAGACTAATTTTTATTCATTATTACAAAAGCCATTATTACTGCATTCTCCGAACCCCAAACAGAAAAGCAAATAGAACCTAAACTAGGAAAACTAGAACGTAAATATTGGAAATATTTTTAGGAAAATGACCATTCTTAAATAGTTCATAGTTCTTTTATTTCATAAAATGGAATTATTTATGCATACTTATTATTTTTTAACCTGCCCTTTGGGTCTAGAAAACAATTTACATATCAATAAATAGGTTTCCACAAGGCAAGTGTAACTACAAAATGTTCCTTTTATGGAGGAAGCTTATATTTTCAAACATTGCTATATTGATCAACATTTAATGTTGTTTCCAACTTTAAGCTGTCTGTAACACATCAATGTTGGACATATTGTTTTTCCTAAAAATTATTCATCTCCTCAAATATGACTTTATTGTGGATAAATTCCTAAAAGAGAAAATTCCTGATACAGGCCAGCACATCTATGATTCTTTGATAAAAATATTGCTAACTGGTTCTCCTGAAAGTTGCCTTTATAGTAATTTTGGCAGAATGGAATGGAATATTTAATGGAATGGATGAGAACCTGGACTGAAACACAACTCAGAAAGAATGGAATGGTACTTGGAATGTTAAATAATATGGAATGGAAAATGGATTTGAAACAATGCAGAACAGGATGAAGTGGAGACTGCAGTGGAAGTGAAATGGGAAATTGAATAGGATGAAAATTGAATGGAATATAATGGGAAAATGGAGTGGAATACAAAATAGAAATCTCTAATAGCATATGGAATAAAAGATAAATAATGATGTTATATGAAAAAAAGGAATGGCGTATAGTGAGAAATAAAATGTTAAATAGAAGGAAATTGAAGCTGAAATAGGTAGGACTATAAAATGGAATAGAATATACAATGACCTGAAATACATGGACTATGAAATATGCACTATAAATGTTAAAGTACCATAAAAAGATGGAATGAAATTTTGAATGAAATAGAGAATACAAGATTATGAAGGATAAAATGAGAATTGAAAAAAAAAAACAGAACATCGAAAATGAAATAGTGATGAAGTACAGGGTGGACTTCAATGAAGAATGTTCTGGCATCTACCATTCTATAGTGTTGTGGAGCAACATCCATTCTATTATGTTTGTGGATTTTATTAAGCTAGGATTCAGAAAGAGTTTAGCAGTAATGGTTTGTTTCTGCTCTACAGTGTCCTTGTCTGAGGCTTCAGCTGGGAAAACTTGAATGGTAGTGAGGTCATGAGGGAAGGACAGCAATCAGGGATGACTCCTAGATTTTGGCCACACTATCTGGGAAGTTGGTGGTGGTCACTTACTGAAAAGGGAAGGCCTGCAGATTGAAGACACAGTGGGAACTGGTGGTCCTGTTCTGACCATGTTGGCCAATATATGCTCTGTACTTGTCCTAGTCATTTAGGGGTATGGACCCCAACTTATAGCCATTCTCTTAATTCTGTAGGTCACCTTTGACCAGTTGCATGAATCTAGTTTCTTCTTGGGAGTCATTTCAGTTTACTCTCTGAGATCTTTCCTTTCCTCCTCTGAGATCTTTCCTTTCCTCCTTTCTGGAATTTCAGGGCCTTAGTCATGATCCTTAACTTACTAATAATGAAAATGCCCCCATCTATCCTTGTTGTCTTTAAAGGATATGTATAAATAATATATAATAATATATATTTATATATAATAAATATAATGTAATATAAATAATGTATGTTGCATATATGGGAATATATATATATATATATATATATATATATATATACACATACATATAATGGGGACATATATATAATCTTCCACTTATTGATTTGCTCTTCTCTAAGATCTCAGATTTTATGCTAAGAAGTCCCTTAAGTACCCTTCTTTAACTCCCATTGGTATGTCTTCAGTGCCCTCTCCTTTTTCTTTCCCAGGGCTTCTGTTTAGAATTAGTGTATGTGTATGTATGTGCTCATAGAAAAAGTATCTGGAAGGGTGAATTTTATTTTCTCATACTTTATCTTCTGAATATTTCCAATGAGCATATATAACTCTTATACTCAGAAAAAAAAAGTACAGCTATTTGCACTTTTAAAACAATTTTAATGTTTAATTAGGATTTAAGCTGTTGTAAAAAAAAACAGCTATACTACTAGATGGGGTTATAAATTCATAGCATCTTGCCTGATGATGACACATATAAAAAGTCTTAAACATGTCCATTTGATGCTATAATTTCTCTTCTGGGAATTAATTCTAAAGAAATAGTCATATAATCACAATGTTATATGCTCAAAGGTGAATATTATAGTGTCATTTATTTTAAATTATCTGAAGCAATCACTGTCCAATAAGATATTGTATGTCCACAGAATAAAAACACAGAACTTACAGGATGTTTTTGAAAAAGTTTTAATACCTGGGAAAATGGTTATGATATACAAAAAATACATGATCTACTGATATATATTTACATCTATTTTTATATCTACCTAGCTCTATGCATATATTAGAATTTCATTTACTGTAGTGCAGTTGTTCTCAACCAGGGGCATTTTGCCCCTTGGGGAGAAATTCGAAAATGTCTGGAGAGAGGGAGAGGTACTACTGGCAACTAGTATGCAGAGGCCATGGATACTCTCAATTCCTTCAATGCACAGCAGAGCTTCTGATGACATGGATTATCTAATGCAAAATGCTAAAGGTGACAAGTTTGACAAACTTGCTCTCTGTCATAGAGCATTTAGATAATTCAGAAAGTTCAAGACAAAATTTAAATCACAATCAATCCTTCCAGTGATTGATAACTATTATTAAAAGTTTGATATGTATATGTATTAAATTTTCTATGATGATCTTATGCTTTTTAAACAGCAAAAAGGATGCTTTTTGAAATCAATTCATTTAAAAAATTCAACAAGCTACAGCTGTTTTTCACATGAAATATTCTAGTCATTGTTTAAAAAACTATATAACTTAAGAACTGTAATTTCATCTCATTTACATGGAGGAATATTCCACAATTAACAATCCATCATCATCTATCACTTGATTTTCAACCCTCTAATCAAAGCATTACTTTCTAAATGTTTATATATTTTGTTAAAAAAGAAAAATTGTGGGTGTCAGAATCATAATGCATCTAATATATAAAGGGCAATGTGTGTGACTGTGTCATAGTAATATCATTACCACTCCAGTGACTGGTTTGTGAATGGACATTTCCCAGTTGTAGTTTATAAGGTATAACTTATCTTTGGGGTCTTTGGGAAAAGATTTCTCAGCTCTTAAAAAATAAGAGAGATATAAATTGTTTACATAAAATTACTTATTTTACACATATATATGTGTGTGTGTGTATGTATGTATGTATGTATGTATGTATGTATATTTTAATGTTAGAATTAATAAGTGAATTTAGTGGGGTTGCTGGATATAAGGTCAATATTACAAAATTGAGTTGTTATTTCTACATAGAAGCATCAAAAATTATAAAGAAAAAAATTTAAATGCCTTTTACTATAGAATCAGAAAACATCAAATACCTAGGGAAAAATATAATAAAAGAATCACAAGACTTCTGCCCAGAAATCTACATTTCTGAGAGAAATTAAAGACCTAGGTAAATTAGAGATACATCATATTTATGGATTAGAAGACAATATTATGAAAATTAAAGAGAGATTTATTATCAAAATGATCTAAGGATTCAATATAATCCCAATTGCAATCCCAGCTTTTTTTTTTAATAAATCGAGATTGGTAAACTGATTTTAAAATATATTTGGACATCGAAGATCTAAAAACAGCCAAAGCCACTTGTACCCCAATGTTTATAGCAGCACTCTCAACAATAGCCAAATTATGGAAACAGCCTAAATGTCCATCAACTGATGAATGGATAAAGAAATTGTGGTTTATATACACAATGGAGTACCACGTGGCAATGAGAAAGAACGAAATATGGCCCTTTGTAGCAACGTGGATGAAACTGGAGAGTGTGATGCTAAGTGAAATAAGCCATATAGAGAAAGACAGATACCATATGTTTTCACTCTTATGTGGATCCTAAGAAACTCAACAGAAACCCATGGAGGAGGGGAAGGAAAAAAAAAAAAGAGGTTAAGAGTGGGAGAGAGCCAAAGCATAAGAGACTCTTAAAAACTGAGAACATTGGGGCGCCTGGGTGGCTGAGTCGGCTAAGCAGCCGACTTCCGCTCAGGTCATGATCTCGCGGTCCGAGAGTTCAAGCCCCTCGTCGGGCTCTGTGCTGACAGCTCAGAGCCTGGAGCCTGTTTCAGACTCTGTGTCTCCCTCTCTCTCTGCCCCTCCCCTGTTCATGCTCTGTCTCTCTCTGTCTCAAAAATAAATAAACGTTAAAAAAAATTTAAAAAAAAAACTGAGAACAAACTGAGGGTTGATGGGGGTTGGGAGGGCGGGGAGGGTGGGTGATGGGTATTGAGGAGGGCACCTTTTGGGATGAGCACTGGGTGTTGTATGGAAACCAATTTGACAATAAATTTAATATATTGAAAAAAAAATAAAAACAGCCAAAGCCATCAAGAAGAAGAAATTTGAAGGACTTTCACAGCCAGACCAACTATAAGACCACAGTAAGACCAAGTATAAAGGCATAATAATTAAAATAATGTGATTAGTGTACATGAGAAGACAAATAGACCAATGCAACAAAGAGTCCACAGACATACACATATATGGTTGCCTGATTTACAATAAAGGTACCAATGCAGTGCTTGTGGGGGAAGACAGTCATTTAAGTAAGTGGAGCTGGACTAATTAGATATCCATCTATATGGAAAAAATTAATTTGTCCCCTAACTTGCATCATACACAAAAACCAATTCCAGAAGATAAAGCTTCTAGAAAATAATGTATATCTTTTTGACCTTGAGTAGATGATGATATCTGAAACACAGCACCAAAAGCACTGACAATAAAGGAAAACACTGAAATGAAATATACCCATACGCACAGCTAACAAATACCTTATGTACAGAAGAAAATACCTTATGTAAAGAAGAAAAAAAGTAAATGCAATTAAACATTGGCACAATATTTTAACAGGCACTTCACAAAGTGGTTCATCCAACTGACCAATAAATAAAAGATTGTCCAAATTCAGTAATCAAGGATATGCAAATTTAAATTATGAAATATCTGTAAACATCTCCCAGAATACCCCAAATCACTACCAATATCAGGAGTTGAAGAAAATAGAGAGGAACTGGAGCTCTAACTGCTGGTGGGAGTGTCAGTTGCTACTATAGTGGGGAAAACTGTTTGGCAGTATTTATTAAAGCTGAATGTATGCATTCTCTGTAACCCAGCAACTCCATCCGTATCAGTTTTATATTTCTGAAAACTAAATTACCACAGACTTAGTGGCTTAAAACAGCATCCGTTTTTAGCTCAGAGTTCTGTGATTCAGAAGTTCATGCATGGCATAGCTGGATTCTCTGCTCAGCGTCTCAGAGTGAAATCAGCCCGAGAAACCAGTAGATCAGTGCTACGGACTGAATGTTTGTGTCCCCCTAAAATCTGCAAGTTGAAACCCTAATCCTCAATGTGATGGTATTTGGAGATGAAGCCTTTGGAATGCAATTGAGCTTGGATGACATCATGAAGATGGGGCCCCATGATGGGACTGGTACCCTTATAAGGAGAGGGAAATGCCAGAGCATGTGTGTTTGCACCAAAAAGGTGGCCATCCACAAACCAGGAAGTGGGCCTTGATCAGACATTAAATCTGCTGGAACCTCAATTTTGGACTTGCTAGCCTTTAGAACTGTGAGAAATAAATGTTTTTTGCTTAAGCAGCATGCCCCCCTGACTATGGTATTTTATTATAGCAGCCCAAGGTGATTAAGACAGCCAGACTGTGTTTCTTTCTGGGGACTCTTTGGAAGAATACATCTCCTAGCTCATTCAAGGTATTGGGTGAATTTAGTTCCACTGTTAGCTCCTAAAGATTTCTTACAGTTCCTTGCCACATAGATCCCTCCAAACACCCACTTACAGTTGAGTCTCTCTGTAAATGCATGCTCACAATCAACAGGAGGGGATTATACAAGGTGGAAGGTCATTAGGAATCATCTTAATGTTCTGCCTACCACAGTCTGCCTTCTGGCCCCCAGTGATCCAGTCTGTCCCACATACAAAATTCATTCAACTCATTCCACAGTCTCCAAATTTCTTTTTTTTAATTTTTATTTATTTTTGAGTGTGCATACATGCAAGTGGGGGAGGGGAGAGAGAGAATCTTAAGCAGGATCTACCCAGTGCTCCAGGGCTTGATCACATCACCAAGAGATCCTGACCTGAACCGAAATCAAGAGTTGAAATCAAGAGTCAGATGCTTAACCGACTGAGTCACTCAGGCACCTCTCCAAATTTCTCATAGTAGTATGGCATCAGTTCAATTCCAAATCCTCATTGAAATTTCATCAGCTCAAAGTCCAGAATCTCATCTCAGTCATCTAAATCAAGCATGAATGGGCTTCTGGGTAAAATCCATGCAGTACAAACCCTGGAGCACAATCCCTTTCCAACTGGCCCCAGTGACACTAGACTGACAAACTATCTTCCCCCAACACACAGTGCTGGGGCAAGCATAGGATAATACCTGTAACATTCTGGTTTAATATGGGGTGGGGTGGGGGTGGGAATGGAAGACAGAGAGGAGTTAGAGTCCCAAAGCGGTTTGGAAATTCAGCTGACTTCTACTAACAGTCTGTTCGAGGCAATCAGGGCTTGTTCTGAGGCCACTTAGGCCTCCCCTAGCACGTACCTTAAAATTCCTCCAGCCCTTACCCACTACCCGGTTCCAAAGCCACACCTACATTTTTAGCTGTTTGCAATGGTGGTACCCCACATTCAGTTACCAAAATCTGTATTAGCTTTCTATTGGTGTGGAATAAATTACCACCTTCTTAACAGCTTAAAACAACCCCTATTTATTAGCTACCAGTTGTGCAGGTCAGAAGTCTGTGCCCAGTGTGACTGGCTTCTCTAGTTGGTCTCACACAGTGAGATGAGAGTGGACTTGCTGTGTCCCATTCTGGAGGCTCTTGAGGAATCTCTTCTAAACACATCCATGTTGTCAGCTGAATTCAGTTCTAAGCTTCTGGAAGACTGAGGCCCCTTTCCCTTGCTGGTTGTCACCTGGGAACAGCACTCCTCTCCTAGAGACTCCCCGTAGTTCCTCACCATGTGTCCCCTGCAAATGCTCTCCCATGCTTCAAATCTCTCAGGATGGGCCTAGACCCTTGTAAGTGTTCCCCTGATTAGGTCTGGCCCACCCCAAACAATCTCCCTATTTTAAGGTCAACTGATTGTGACCTTAATTACATCTGCAAAATCCTTTTTGCTATACAATTTAACATAATCATGAGAGTGATATCTCATTATGTCCACAGGTTCCATCCACACCCAATGGGAGGAGATTGTGTAAAAGACAAGGGTCACTGAGCATCATCATGGAATTCTGGCTACCACACAATCCATGTATATAGCAAACAGAAATGCAAACACATTCTTCAAAACACATGAATATGGGGCGCCTGGGTGGCGCAGTCGGTTAAGCGTCCGACTTCAGCCAGGTCACGATCTCGCGGTCCGTGAGTTCGAGCCCCGCGTCAGGCTCTGGGCTGATGGCTCGGAGCCTGGAGCCTGTTTCGGATTCTGTGTCTCCCTCTCTCTCTGCCCCTCCCCCGTTCATGCTCTGTCTCTCTCTGTCCCAAAAATAAATAAAAAATGTTGAAAAAAAAATTAAAAAAAAAACACATGAATAAAAACATTCACAGCATCATTTTTGATGATAGTCATGAAATGGAAACAATCTGAACATCTAACGAGCTGAATGAATAAACACAGTATTATATATATATAGCATAGGATACCATACAGACATGAAGAAAGCAAATATCCCTACATATAGCAAATATGAAGAGATTCCAAAATCAGAGTATTGAGTGAAGGAAACCAATAATAAAAAGGTACACAATTGACAATTTTGTTTGTATAAAGTTTAAAAACCAGGTGAAATGAATATATAGTGACATACATCAATATAGTGGTTAACTCAGGTGTAATGACTACATGGAGGCACAATATAGGTTTCTGGGGGTGCCAGTAATGTTCTATATCTTAGTCTTGGTGATTCATGTTTTCATTTGTAAAACATCATCAACTTGTTGCCCTTTATAATTTATGCATTCTTCCTTTTGTATGTTCTGCTTTAATGAAAAATAAAAGCTAACATAAAAGAAAAAAAACCTTATAAAAGGCAAGAAGAACTCACATATATCTCAGACTCACAATTCCTTATAGGCAATTTTAAAACTGAAAATTCTTTAAAAACTGAACTTAATCTTCCTAGTACATTTGTCCATAAAATTTGACCTGAACTGACATGAGGCTATTTGCAATCTTTATATATCTTAGAGTGATATTATTCATATGTTTCACTGCAGAAATATGTTAAGATTCAGTAGTATTACTCCAGACCCTGGTATGGACCTTATGTATTGTATGGTATATGAATTCTGAAATATTTGGTCTTAAGACTTTTAGATAAGGAATTAGACATGTGTAGTAGTAGAGGATTTTAACAGAATTGTCAGCTGATGGCAGATCAAGTAAACAAGAACTAAGATAAACTGCAGAGTTTGAATTTATTGAATTCTTTGTTCAGCAACTCAGATGATCATATGATTTTTGTCCTTTGACTTATGGGTATAATGGATAATTAAAATGTTGGAATATTCATGCTAGTGGGAATGCAAAGTGGTGCAGCCACTGTGGAAAACAGTATGGAGGTTCCTCAAAAAGTTAAAAATAGAACTACCTTATGACCCAGCAATTGCACTACTAGGTATTTACCCAAAGGATACAAGAACACTAATTGAGGGGATACATGCACCCCTATGTTTATACCAACATTCTTTACAATAGCAGCCCAAGTGTCCATCCATTAATCCATAAAGAAGATGTGGTATATACATACAATGGAATATTATTCAGCAATAAAAAGAATGAAATCTTGCCATTTGCAATGACATGGATGGAGCTAGAGAGTATAATGCTTAGCAAAATAAGTCAGAGAACTACCATGATTTCACTCAATTGAAATTTAAGAAATAAAACAAATGAGCAAAGGGAAAAAAAATAAGAGAGAGAGACAAATCAAGAAACACTCTTAATTATACGAACAACCTGATGGTTACCAGAGAGGAGGAGAGTTGGGGGATGGGTTAAATAGGTAATGGGGACTAAGGAGTGTACTTGTGATGAGTACAGGGTGTTGTATGGAAGTGCTGAGTTACTATATTGTACACCTGAAACTAATAGAACACTGTTAACTAAGTGAAATTAAAAACAACAAGTGAGGGGCAATAACTGTTTTAGGAATTGTATGTATGTATGAACATGTATTTAATCTTCTTGAAATTAAGCTTATTATTTCTATGTATTTTTCTACATAGAATTTCTACAGACTATTTTTATATAAAATTCATTACCTATTCTTTAATTTTCTCAAAATAACATACATACACGATCTTTAAAGTCAAATAGTAACACTAGCCTTTAATTAAATCATTCGCCCTGCCCTCCCTACCCTACTTACTCCTGCTCTGCCTCTGAGACAATTTCCATTTTGTTCTGTTTCTGTGAAATTCACCATGGTATTTCTAAATCATAGCCTTATACTGATTTTAGCATATTGCAACAATAGCCACAACTGAAGATTTCTGATTTCATCGCCCTTGTGGGAAGAAGTTGGAAATCATCACACCCTTTCTTATAACAGGAAGACACTGAACAAATTAAATCAACTTTTTTTTTTTTAACCCATTGGATAACTGAGGTTGCATGGCAAAACAACACCGTGAAAAATAGATTCAGAGTTACAACCAAGATGTGCTTACCTGGAGAAGATGCTTCTAGAGCCATAAACATAGAATATTTAAATGGTAAATTTGCTGAATTGCTTAAAGCGGAGCATGGACTGCTAGGACGGTAAGGGTGCCTGTACGTGTTCGTGGGCTTTACCTCAAGCAAAATACTCCCTCGTCCAGGCAGGGCGGGTCGACGCCATCAGAGACAGATGCGTGGAAACTCTACAACCTGCACCTGCTGCAGAAGCTGTGCAGCTCCGTGTGCCTGTAGGATCCGTAAGTGACAATGGTCTTGGCGCCCAGCAGGAGAGTGAAGCGCGAGGCAGGGACGAGGAAGTGCCGGTGCTGCTTCTTCCTGCACAGCCTGCAGCTGCAATCCACCATGCTCAGGTCTTCAGGGGCGCAGACGGCAAAGCGGACCGCGCTGTAGTGGCAGCCGCTGGGATGGTACACCAGGCCGGGATACTCGAAGGTGTCCAGCAGGAACTCTGTGGCGCCCTCGCCCCACCGCTTCCTGAAAAGTCTCCCAGCGCTCCCAGGGCCATCTCATTAGAGGACTGCGAGGGCTGTGGGGCAGCGTATATTGCAGTAATCTTTGCAGCCGGCCTCGCTGGCCTGCCGGCTTTCTTTCAGCAACGTTCTTTACCGCAGCCAGGCTCCTGACCCCGCCTTGGATGAACTGGCAGTCGTGAGCTGCCGGCGCCTGGACAAGTGGCTTCGCAGGTGAGGTAAGGCAATAAGGGTGAGGGTGGAGGTGAATTACAGAGAAATTGGGAGCAGGGATTCCTGGGCCTCTAGGTTGGTCGGCACTTCTTTTCCTTATCCTGCCTATGTCATCCTCAGCCATAAATGCAAAGCTGGTTAAGTTGTCACCGTGTAGTGCTGGCTGGAGTGTGGAGGGATGATTCAGGGCAGTGCACCAGTTCCAGGAACTTTGGGGGCTGCCCTCCTTTGTCTGCACTACCATAGTTGGCCGCTTGTTGAAAATGAGGCCAGGGGCGCCTTGGTGGCTCAGTCTATTTAGCATTTGACTCTTGATTTCGGCTCAGTTCAGGATCCCAGGGTCATGGGATTGAGCCCCTAGTGGGGCTCCATGCTCATCGTGGAGCCTGTTAAGATTTTCTCCCTCTGCCCCTCTCCCCTGTTCAAGCTTATGTCTCTCTCTCTCACTCTCTATCAAAAAAAAAAAAAAAAAAAAAAAGGCCAAAAAACCCTTTCCCTGATCCCAAAATAACTTTACAGAGATAATACGTTGGCAAGCTGTATCTGTAGCCCCTTCTCCTAAGAAATTTTTGTTTTCCATCGTCTATAGACACCTGGAGATTTTCTATATCCTTGCTCCTTTTGTTATACATACCTGCCCTGCAAACATGGACATGATCCTGCAGTTCTCTGGGTACCAGTAATCTGGGTACTGAGAAAAGGGTAATAGTATGCTATATTTTGGGTGTAGGGGAAAGTAAATTCAAGAACGTATTTGAAGTATTTAATACAACAGAAAATAATTGGATTTATTATATTATATCTATATTATTTCTACATTTATTTTCCAACAGTTTCCTAAGTTTGAAATTTTTTCATTGGATTTATTTTTAGTTTTCTTCTATCCTAAGATTTAGAACATATTCTGGATGCTGGATGGGTAAAAGCCAACATAACTTGATCCTTAAGCATCTCAAGTTCTAGTGTGGTAGGCAAACAGACAAATTACATGAAAGGGTTCACCACAAAGAATTAGCAGTCTTTTATGGATATCATGAGAATGCAAAGGGGAGACATAAATAAGCTGCATACTGGGATAGAGAGAGGACGAGTGGCCAAAGAAGAAACAGGATACCTAAGAAAGCCGTCTCTTTGTATATGTGAAGGAGCTCATCTGTATTTGACAATTCCACTTACCTTTGAGTTCAGGTTCTTGATTCTGTCAGTGCAATCCTGAACAACATCTATGCCTATCACCTAGAAAATAAATATCAAGAACAGGGGGCTCTAAGAACACAAACAGAGACCATTTGGAAATATTAGTAAGCTTATTTTTCTTTTTTTTTAAATTTTTTTTCAACGTTTTTTATTTATTTTTGGGACAGAGAGAGACAGAGCATGAACGGGGGAGGGGCAGAGAGAGAGGGAGACACAGAATCGGAAACAGGCTCCAGGCTCTGAGCCATCAGCTCAGAGCCTGACGCGGGGCTCGAACTCACGTACCGCGAGATCGTTACCTGGCTGAAGTCGGACGCTTAACCAACTGCGCCACCCAGGCGCCCCAGTAAGCTTATTTTTCAAATGAGGGAACTGTGACCAAGATGGTTACAGTTTCCCATGGTCCCACTGTAAGGTAAGTAACAAAGCTGATATGAATTAGATAGCCTGACCCCCGAAGAGTGCCCTGTGAGTCAATTCACTACGTGGAGGAGGACACAAGGAACATGGCCAGGCTCCTCCGCTATGAAGTTGTCAGTGGAGATGCAAGCCCAGGTCTGTGTGACTCCAAATCCCCCTACCTTAAACCCGCTGCCTCATTTGTGCTCAATAAATGGTAGCTCCTTCTCCTACTCTATTTCAGTGACACTGTACAGTGAACAGTTATTTATTAAACACCTGTATAGTGGAGCTAGAGTGAAATAGATGGAAAGGGAAAGGGGAGTGAAAGAGAGGGGGAGGAAAACAGAAGCAATTGTGACTCCAATACCCACTACTGTCATTGAGATCAGTAGCCACCAGGTGTCCTCCAGACAGGTGGGGCAGACAGAAGTGCTATACTACTCTCAAGGGCTTTACAGGAGTAGCGCCTGAACCCTGCCGATTTTTATAAGACTGATTTTTCTCCAGATGAGTGCCTTGGTTTTCATATGCTTGTTAACGTCACAACATTCACTGAAGGCTGAGTTGGCCCTCATGGTCAAAAAAGGCACTGGGATTCTGTACTTGTTTGCTATTGTTGCTGTAACCAATGACCACAATCTAGTGTCTTAAAATACCACAAACTTATTATTATACAGTTCTGGAGGTCAGAAGTCTAAATGGGCCGACTTCCTTTTGGAGGCTCCAGGTCACAATCTGCTCCTTGCCTTTTGCAGCTTCTAAAGTTTGCCTATCCCTTCATCTTCAAAGCCAACAGCATAGCATCTTCTCTTTCTCCCTCCCTCCCCTTCTCCCCCATGTCTCCTTCTCTCTGACCTCCCCTCTCTCCCACCTCCCCTCTCTTCCTCCCTGCCTCCCTTTCCCTCCTTCCTCCCTCTGTCTCCATCTCATTCCTCTGTCCATTGGCACATTTCCTCTTCACTGGCCAGTCTGCCTACCTTTTCAAAAGACCCTTGTGACTACATTGTGCCCACCTTGATAGCCCAAGATAATCTCATGTCAAGATTATTAATCACATATGCAAAGTCCCATTTGCCATATAAACTAGCATTCACAGGTTCTGGGATTAGGATATGAATATTTTGGGGAAGTATTTTTCAGTTTACCATAATTTCCTATCCCAGAGGTTAGAAAACCCCAGGCATTTTTACTCCCAGATTTGCCAAAGATACTTGCATTGTCTCAGCCAGACTGAGATCAGACTTCACACAAGCCTTCCCACACCAAACCCTGTCCCATTGGGAAATATGTGGCCTATGGGAATAGGAGAGGGGGTTATACCAGTGTGATAAATAAGCTGGATAGTCTAGGTTGTATCTGAGAGTGGTAGTTTACTTATATACAGATACTTACAAATTCTGACCTACCAAGAGGCAGAATTCAAAGCAGAAATACCTAAGAAAGACTGTCTCTCATATGTGGGGAGTCCTAATAACTACTTTCTTGGGTGCCCCCTTCACTTTTATACCTCTTTTTCATCCTTAATTCAAGTCTAAGACATTTCCTCTAGGAAAACTTTCATGGCTCCACATCAGTGCCACATCCTCTATTTCCTCTATCATACTCCTAATACCTGTTACTTATATTTTAAAATGTATTTTAAATTATGACATAGTTTTATTTTCAGAATATTTATTATATATTTATTGTTCCATTTTTGGTAGGTGGTTAACTTGGCTGAAATCAAACAAAATTCCATCTCTCCTGTGGTGTAGTAAGTGCTAAAATATCAGTTCAGGGTTTTTTTGGCCCTAATTAAAAAAAATTATTTATTTTTGACAAATAAAAATTGTGTATATTTAGGGTGTACAGTGTAATATTTTGATATATGTATGCATCGTGAAAAGGTTTCCACAATCAAAATAATTAACATACCTATCCCTTCCCATAATTACTTTATGTGTGTGGTGTGGCCACTTGGGGTCTACTCTCTCTTTTTTTTAAAAAATATTTTAAAATTTTTATTCATTTGTTTTTGACTGAAAGAGTGTGAGCAGGGGAGGGACAGAGAGAGAGGGAGACAGAGAAGCTGAAGCAGGCCCCGTGTGGACAGCAGAGAGCCCGATGTGGGGCTCAAACCCAGGAACCCTGAGATCATGACCTAAGCCGAAGACAGACGTTTAACTGACTGAGCCTCCCAGGCACCCCTGGGGTCTATTCTCTTAGCAAATTACAAGTATACAATACATTAGTATTAACTATAATCACCTTGGTAAACGTTAGATCACCAGAACTTATTCATCTTATAAACCAAAGCATGTACCTTTGATCAATATATCCCCCTTCCCCTCACCACCTAGACTTTGGTAACCACCATTCAACAGACTATTAGTATAAGTTCAACCTTTTTTTTTTTTTTTTTGGTTTCACATATAACTGAGATTATGGAATATTTGTTTCTCTGTGTCTGACCTATTTCACTTAGCATATAACTATCTCCAGGTTCATCTATGTTGTCCAAAGTGCAGGATTTCTTTCTTTTTAAAGACTGAGTAGGGGCGCCTGGGTGGCTCAATCAGTTAAGTGCCTGACTCTTGACTTCAGCTCAGGTTATGATCTCACGGTTCGTGATTTTGAGCCCCACATCAGGCTCTGTACTGGCAGCCTGCTTGGGATTCTGTCTCCCTCTCTCTCTGTTCCTTCCTGCTTGCTCTCTCTCTCTCTTAAATAAAAATAAACTTAAAAAAATAAAGTTGGGATAATATTCCATTGTGTGCATGTACCACATTTTTTATACATTCATCTCTCAGTGGACACAGGTTTTTTTCCACACCTTGGCTATTGTGAATAATGCTACAGTGAAAATGGGAGAGCATATATCTATTCAAGATAGTGATTTACTTCTTTTGGATATATACTCAGAAGAGGGATTGCTGGATCCTACAGTAGTCCTATTTTTAATTTTTCAAGGAACCTCCGTACTGTGTTCCATAGTGGCTGAACCAATTTACATTCCCACCAGCCATGTGCAAGGGTTCACTTTTCTCTACATCCTCACCAATATTTATCTTTTGAGTTTTTGATAATAGCCATTCTAATAGGTATAAGATGATATGTCCTTGTGGTTTTCTTGTGGATTTGCTGAAGATTAGTGATGTGGAGCACCTTTTCATGTACCAATGCCTATTTTTATGTCTTCTTTGGAAAAATGTGTATTCAAGTCCTTTGCTCAATTTTAATTGGGTTATATTTTTTGGCTATTGTGTTATATGAGTTCATTATATATTTTGGATATTAACCCCTTATCAGATATGGTTTGAAAATATTTTCTCCTATTCCATATGTTGCCTTTTCATTTTTTATTGTTCCTTTGCTACTCAGAAACATTTTAATTGGATGTAGTCTGATCTGTTTATTTTTGCTTTTGTTGCCTGTGCTTTTGTTCTCAAATCAAAATATATATATATATATATATATATATATATATATATATATATATATATATATATTCAAGGCTGATGTCAAGGAGCTTACCCCCTATGTTTTCTTCTAGGAGTTTTATGATTTCAGGTGTTACATTTAAATTTTGAATCCATTTTGTGTTTATTTTTGTGTATGATGTAAGACAAGGGTCTAATTCCATTATTTTTTATGTGGATATCCAGTTTTCTCAGTACCATTTATTGAAGAGACCATCCTTTCCCCATTAAGTATTCTTGGCTCCCTTGTAAAATAAATATTAGTTGACCATGCATGTGTGTGTTTACTTTTGGGCTCTTTATTTGGTGTTATTGGTTTATGTACCTGTTTTTATGCCAATACCATATAGTTTTGATAACTGTAGCTTTGTAATATAGGTAATATAGTTAATATAGTTTTAAGTCCATAAGTGTGAGGCCTCCAGCTTTGTTGTTATTGCTCAAGATTGCTTTAGCTACTTGGGAACTTTCATGGTTCTACAAAAATTTGGGGATTATTTTTTCTGTTCCTGTAAAACATACCATTGGAATTTTAAAAGGGATTGTACTAAATCTGTAGATTGCCTTGGGTAGAACGGACATTATAAGAATGTTATTTCTTCGAATCTATGAACATAGAATATTATTTTCATTTATTTGTGTCGTCAATTTTTTCATCAATGTTTTATAGTTTTCAGTGTACAGATCTTTAACTTCCTGGTTAAATTTACTCCTAAGTATTTTATTCTTTTTGATGCTATTGTAAATGGGGTTGATTACTTAAGGTATTTTTGGATAGTTCATTGTTAGCGTATAGAAACACAGGTGAATTTTGTATGTTGATTTTGTATCCTGCAGCTTTACTGTGTTCATTTATTAAATTTAACAGGCTTTTTTTTGTAGAATCTTTAGGAATTTCTCTCTGTAGGATTATGTCATCTGCCAATGGGGATAATTTTACTCTTCCTTTAGGATTTGGATAGCTTTTTTGTCCCTTTATTTTGCCTAACTGCTCTGGCTTGAACTTCTAGCACTATATTGAGTAGAAGTGGTGAAAGTGGGCACCCTTGTCTTATTCCTGCTGTTAGAGGAAAACATTTCAGATATTCCCTGTTGAGTATGATTTTATATATATGCTTTTATTTTGTTAAGGTACATTCCTTCTATATCTAATTTGTTGAGAAATTTTATCATGAAAGGATGTTGAATTTTGTCAAATGCTTTTTATGCATCTATTCAGAAGATGATAGGATTTTTATCCTTCATTTTGGTAATGTGATGTATCACATTTATTAATTTGCATATGTAGAAGCATCCTTGTATCCCAGGAATAAGACTGACTTAATAATGTTATGTAATCCTTCTAGTGTGATGTTGAATTCAGTTTTCTAGTATTTTATTGGAGGGTTTTGCATCTATATTCATTAGGGGTACTGTTCCTTAATTTTCTTTTCTTGTAGTGTCCTTTTCTTGCTTTGCTATTAGATAAAAAACTCTTTACTTTTAACATTTTTTAAAATGTTTATTTATTTTTGAGACAGAGGGAGACAGAGTGCGAGTGGGGAAGGGGCAGAGAGAGAGGGAGACACAGAATCCGAAACAGGCTTCAGGCTCCGAGCTGTCAGCACAGAGCCTGATGCGGGGCTCGAACCCACGAACCGTGAGATCATGACCTGAGCCAAAGTTGAACGCTTAACCGACTGAGCCACCCAGGTACCCCAAACTCTTTCATTTTTTTAATGCTTATTTATTTTTGAAAGAGAGAGAGAGAGAGAGAGAGAGACCGACCGAGCATGAGCAGGGGAGGGGCAGAGAGAGAGATAGAGGGAGATACAGAATCCAAAGCAGGCTTCAGGCTCTGACCTGTTAGCACAGAGCCCAACACCGGCCATTGCATGGTGAGACCCTCCCACAGAGGGGCATAATGGGTCAAAGCCGCAATGCCTCAGAAGTAGGGGTCAGGATAAACAGCCGCATCTAACATTAAACTCAGGAGGGAGGTCACGGAAAGTGTAAAAGCAGGGAGTGGACGGAGAGCAGACACAAAGGATGGATGCATGTTTGATGATCAGGGAGAACAGAGTTCTGATACTAGAGACTGGGTAGCTGGGTGATGCCATTTTCACCCCTCCTGTGCATACGCATACTCATCTACAAGCGTCACAACAATCCACCCCATAAGCTAAGCAGTGCCATCTAGTAGAGAACGGAAAGGTTACACTAAGACCCGCCCAACTGGGCCAACCTCGTTCTTCAGGAACACCACAAGTCTCTCTGCCTGCTTAGTTTACAGACTATAAAGTGCTTCATAGTATATTTCTAGGGGAAAACGAAGAAATTACAATCGTATTTCAGTCTGTTCGCTTGTCCATCTATTCAATTTTCTTTTTTTCTCTCTTTTTTCACTTCTTTTTTTTCTTGAACACAGAAAGAGAAAAAAATTATTTTTATTTTCAATTTTTATTAAAAAATATTTTTCTTTATTTTTCTACTGTATTTTTTACTTTTTTGTAAATTTTTCAAATTCTATTTTACTTCCATAATTTCATTTTACTCTATTTAATTGTATTTATTTTTTCAAATTTTCAAATGTTTAACTTTTTTTTCTCTTTTTCCCCTTTTTCTCTAATCTGTCAAGCCCCCTTTCAACACCCAGACCAAAACACACCTAGAATCTAGCATCATTTATTTGATTTTGTGTGTGTGTGTCTTGTTTTTAATTTTTTAATTTTAATTTTTATTTACCTCATTAATTCCTTTTCTTCCTTCAAGATGATGGAAGGAAGGAATTCACCCCAAAAGAAAGAGCAGGAATAAATGACAGCCAGGGGCTTAATATACATACAAGCAAGATGTCTGAACCAGAATTTAGAATCACAATAATAATAATACTAGCTGGAGTCAAAAATAGATTATAATCCCTTTCTCTGGAGATAAAAGAAGTAAAAGCTAAACAGGATGAAATAAAAAATGCTATTAACTGAGCTGCAATCAATGGATGCCACAGTGGCAAGGATGGATGAGGCAGAGCAGAGAATCAGCGATATAGAGGACAAACGTATGGAGAATAATGAAGCAGAAAAAAAGAGGGAGACTAAGGCAAAAGAGCACATTTTAAGAGTTAGAGAAATCAGTGATTCATTAAAAAGGAATAACACCAGAATCATAGGGGTCCCAGAAGGTGAAGAGAGAGAAAAAGGGGTAGAAGGGACATGTGAGCAAATCATACCAGAAAACATTCCTAACCTGTTGAAAGACACACATCAAAATCCAGGAAGCACAGAGGACTCCCATTAGATTCAACAAGAACTGGCCACCAATAAGACATACCATAGTCAAATTGACAAAATACTCAGGCAAGGAAAGAATCATAAAAGCAGCAAGTCAAAAAAAGTCCTTAACCTACAAGGGAATACAGATCAGGTTGGCAGCCGACTTATCCTCAGAAACGTGGCAGACCACAAAGGAGTGGCAGGATGTATTCAATGTGGTGAATTGGAAAAATGTGCAGCCAAGAATTCTTTATCCAGTGAGTCAGTCATTCAGAATAGAAGGAAAGATTAAAAGTTTCCCAGACAAACAAAAATTAAAGGAGTTTGTGACCACTAAACCAGCCCTGCAAGAAAATTTAAGGGGGACTCTCAGAGAAGAGAAAAGATGAGAAAGAAAGAAAGAAAGAAAGAAAGAAAGAAAGAAAGAAAGAAAGAAAGAAAGAAAGAAAGAAAGAAAGACCAAAAGCAATAAAGACGAGAGGGGACCAGAGAAAACCACCAAACATTCCAATTCTATAAGAAACTTAATGGCAATAAATTCATTTAGTCAATGGAATAGTACTCCAACCAAAAGACATAGGGTAACAGAGTGGATAAGAAAACAAGATTCATCTATGCTGTTTACAAGAGACCTACTTTAGACCTAAAGACACCTTCAGATTGAAAGTAAGGGGGTGGAGAACCATCTATCATTCTAATGGTCAACAAAAGAAAGCCAGTGTAGCCATACTTATTTCAGAAATCTAGACTTTAAAATAAAGACTATAACAAGAGATGAGGAAGGGCATCATAATTAGGGGGTCTGTCCACCAAAAATACCTAAAAATTGTAAATATTTATGCTGCAAATGTAGGAGCACCCAAATATATAAATCAATTAATCACAAACATAAACTCATTGATGAAATAACATAATAGTAGGGGACTTCAACACCCCACTTACAACAATTGGCAGACCATCTAATCAGAAAACCAACAAGGAAACAATGGCTTTGAATGACACACTGGACCGGATGGACTTATGAGATATATTCAGAACATTTCATGCTAAAGCAGCAGAATACATATTCTTCTCCAGTGCACATGGAGCATTCTGCAAAATAGACCACATATGGGGACACAAATCAGCCCTCAACAAATACAAAAAGATAAAGATCATACCGTGCGTATTTTCAGACCACAATGCTATGAAACTCAAAATCAACCACAAGATAAAATTTGGGAAGGTAACAAATACTTGGAGATTGAAGAACATCCTATTAAAGAATGATTGGAATAACCAAGAAGGTAAAGAGGAGATTAAAAAGTACAAGGAAGGCAATGAAAATAACACCACAGCCCAAAACCTCTGGGATGCAGCAAAGGCTGGGAAAGTATATAGTAAGAGGGAAGTATATAGTAATCCAGGCCATCCTAAAGAAGGAAGAAAGGTCTCAGATACACAACCTAACATTACACTTAAAGATCTGGAAAAAGAACAGCAAATAAAACCCAAAAGCAGCAGAAGACAGGACACAATAAAGATTAGAGCAGAAATCAATGCTATTGAAACGAAAAGCAAACAAACAAAAAAACAGAACAGATAAATGAAACCAGAAGCTGATTCTTTCAAAGAATTAACAAAATTGATAAACCACTAGCCAGTTTGATCAAAAAGAAAAAGGAAAGGACCCAAATAAATCAAGAATGAAAGAGGAGAGATCACAACCAACACAGCTGAAATAAAAACAATAATAAGACAATTCTATGAGCAATTATATTTCAATAAAATAGGGAATCTGGAAGAAATGGACAAATTCCTAGAAACATATACACTGCCAAAACTCAAACAAGAAGAAATAGAAAATTGGAACAGACCCATAACCAGTAAAGAAATCGAATTAGTAATCAAACATCTCCCAAAAACCAAGAGTTTAGGGCCACATGGCTTTCCAGGGGAATTCTACTAAACAGTTAAGGAAGACATAACACCTATTCTCTTGAAGCTGTTCCAAAAAAATAGGAATGGAAAGAAAACTTCCAACCTCATTCTATGAAGCCAGCATTACCTTAGTTCCAAAACCAGACAGAGTTCCCATTAAAAAGAACTGTAGATTGGGGTGCCTGGGTGGCTCAGTCGGTTAAGCGTCCGACTTCAGCTCAGGTCATGATCTCACGGTCCGTGAGTTCGAGCCCCGCGTCGGGCTCTGTGCTGACAGCTCAGAGCCTGGAGCCTGTTTCAGATTCTGTGTCTCCCTCTCTCTCTGACCCTCCCCCGTTCATGCTCTGTCTCTCTCTGTCTCAAAAATAAACATTAAAAAAAAATTAAAAAAAAAAGAACTATAGACCAATTTCCCTGATGATCATGGATGCAAAAATCCTCAACAAGGTATTAGCCAACCAGATCTAACAATACATGAAAAAAATATTCACCATGACCAAGTGGGATTTATACCTGGGATGCAGGGCTGCTTCAATATCCACAAAACAATTAATGTGATTCATCACATGAATAAAAGAAAGGACAAGAACCATCTAATGATCCTCTCAATAGATGCAGAGAAAGCATTTGACAAAATATAGCATCCTTTTTTTGATAAAAACCCTCACGAAAGTAGGGACAGAAGGATCATACCTCAAGATTATCAAAGCCATATATGAATGACCCACTGCTAATATCATCCTCCATGGGGAAAAACTGAGAGCTTTCCCCCTAAGGCCAGGAACAAGACAGGGATGTCTACTCTTGCCACTGTTATTCAACATACTATTGTAAGTCTTAGCCTCAGCCGTCAGACAACACAAAGAAATAAAAGGCATCCAAATTGGCCAGGAGGAGGACAAACTTTCAGTCTTTGCATACAGCATGGTACTCTATATGGAAAACCCAAAAGATTCTACCAAAAAACTGTGAGGACTGATCCATGAATTCAGCAAAGTTGCAGGATATAAAATCAATGCACAGAAATCTGTTGCATTCATATACACCAACAATGAAGCAACAGAAAAAGAAATCAAGGAATTGATCTCATTTACAGTTACACCAAAAAATGTAAAATATCTAGGAATAAATCTAACCAAAGAGGTGAAAAATTTATACACTGAAAACTATAGAAAGCTTATGAAAGAAATTAAAGACACACACAAAAAAAATGGAAAAATATTCCACGCTCCTGGATAGGAAGAACACATATTGTTAAAATGTCAATACTACCCAAAGCAATCTGCATATTCAATGCAATCCCTATCAAAATAACACCTGCATTCTTCACAGAGCTAGAACAAACAATCCTAAAATTTGTATGGAACCAGAAAAGACCCTGAATAGCCACAGCAATCTTGAAAAAGAAAACCAAAGCAGGAGGCATCACAGTCCCGGACTTCAAGCTGTATTACAAAGCTGTAATCATCAAGACAGTATGGTACTGGCACAAGTACAGACACTCAGATCAAAGGTACAGAATAGAGAAACCTGAAATGGACCCACAAACGTATGGCCAACTAATCTTTGACAAAGCAGGAAAGAATATCCAATGGAATAAAGACAGTCTCTTCAGCAAGTGGTGCTGGGAAAACTGGACAGTGACATGCAAAAGAATGAAACTGGGCCACTTTCTTACACCATACACAAAAATAAACTCAAAATGGATGAAGGACCTAAATGTAAGATGGAAGCCATCAAAATCCTCGAGGGGACAGCAGGCAAAAACCTCCTTGACCTTGGCCTCAGCAACTTCTCACTCAACACATCTCCAGAGGCAAGGGAAACAAAAGCAAAAATGAACTGTTGGGATCTCATCAAATAAAAAGCTTCTGCACAGTGAAGGAAATAATCAGCAAAACTAAAAGGCAATCAATGGAATGGGAGAAGATATTTGCAAACGACCTGTCAGATAAAGGGTTAGTATGCAAAGTCTATAAAGAACTAATCAAACTCAACACCCAAAAAACAAATAATCCAGTGAAGAAATCAGGAAAATACATGAATAGACATTTTTCCAAAGAGGACATTCAGAGGGCCAACTGACACATGAAAAAATGCTCAACATCACTCATCGTCTGGAAAATACAAATCAAAACCACAATGAGATATGACCTCACACCTGTCAGAATGGCTAAGATCAAAAACTCAGGTGACAACAGATGTTGGCGAGGATGTGGAGAAAAAGGATCTCTTTTGCATTGCTGATGGGAATGCAAACTCATGCAGCCATTCTGGAAAACAATGTGGAGATTCCTCAGGAAATTAAAAATATAACTACCCTACAACCCAGCATTTGCACTACTAGGTATTTATCCAGGGATACAGGTACGCTGTTTCGAAGGGACACATGCATCCCAATGTTTATAGCAGCACTAGCAACAATAGCCAAAGTATGGAAAGATCCCAAATGTCCATCGATGGATGAATGGATAAAGAAGAGGTGGTATATATACATACAACGGAGTATTACTCAGAAATCAAAAAGAATGAAGTCTTGCCATTTGCAACTATGTGGATGGAACTAGAGGGTATTATGCTAAGTGAAATTAGTCAGAGAAAGATAAAAATCACGACTTCACTCATATGAGGACTTTAAGACACAGAACAGATGAACACAAGGGAAGGGAAACAAAAATAATATAAAAACAGGGAGGGGAGCAAAACATAAGAGACTCTTTTTTTCTTTTGATTTTTTTTACTGTTTCCACTTAAAAAAAATTTTTTTTAACATTTATTCATTTTTGAGAGACAGAGAGACAGAGCACAAGCTGGGGAGGGGCAGAGAGAGATGGAGACACAGAATCCGAAGCAGGCTCCAGGCTCCGAGCTGTCAGCACAGAGCCCAACGCGGGTCGCGAACTCACGAACTGTGAGACCATGACCTGAGCCGAAGTCAGATGCTCAACCGACTCAGGCGCCCCTACGGTTTCCACTTTTGAGACAGAGTGAGACAGAGCACAAATGGGGCGGGGGGCAGAGAGAGAGGGAGACACAGAATCTGATGCAGGCTCCAGGCTCTGAGCTGTCAGCACAGAGCCTGACGTGGGGCTTGAACTCATGAACCGTTAAATGATGACCTGAGCTGACGTCAGACACTTAACCCACTGGGCCACCCAGGTGTCCCAAGAGAATCTTAAATATGGAGAATAAACAGGATTATTGGAGGGGTTGTGGGAGAGGGGATAGCCTAAATGGTTAAGGGGCATTAAGGAATCTTCTCCTGAAATCATTGTTGCACTTTATGCTAACTAACTTGGATATAAAAAATAAAAGAGTGAAGAATGAGAGGTCAAAGTTGGGGAAATAATTTTTGATTAATAAATGCCATACACAATATGACAATTGATTTAGGCCAGGATAATCAATGAGTGATAATATCATTGAGTGAAATATATTAGAGAATAGTATATTAAAGTTAGTAACCCACAGATTACTTAATAATTAGTAAATGAAAAAAGCATTTAACTGGAAAGGTAGTAGGTCGTCAGAATAACCTAGATTGTGGTAAACTGATATTATATGCCTTTTGATGTACAGTATTAAATATATAATCCCAATTATGTAGTATTTTTGCCAGAAATGTTCAATCAGAATTTAGTCATGAGGAAACTGAAGAATATAGATTTTGGGATGTTCTTATTTTTTTAACAATGTTTATTTATTTTGAGAGAGGATGATCATTAACAGGGGAGAGGCAGAGAGAGAGGGAGAGAGAATCCCAAGCAGGCTCCATGCCATCAGTGCAGAGCCCAATGTGGGGCTCGATCCCATGAACTGTGAGATCGTGACCTGAGCAGAAATCAAGAGTCAGATGCTTAACTGACTGAGTCACCCAGGTGCCCCATAGATTGTGGGATATTCTAAAGGAAAGCTGGCTGGAATGTTCAAAAGTCCAGTGTCATGAAAAACAAAAGGTTGAGGGATTTCTTTTAGACCTTTAAAAAAAGAAAAAAGAGGCATGCATCCAACAGAACAAATGATTGAATCTTGTATTAGGGGGAAAAAAAGTTTATGAAAGACATTTGAGGAACATTTGACAAAATTAAAAATATATTTATATAATATCATTGAATTCATATTAAATTTTTTGTTTGCTAACAGTGATATAGAAAATGTCCTTATTTTTATGAGATGAATGCTGACATATTTAGAAGTGTCATAATATCTGTTATTTCTTTCAAATGGTACAGCATAAAGTTTAGATAAATAATTTTTAGATGATATATATAAATAAATAATATAGAGTATGTGCATGCAAATATGGAAGATTATTAACATTTGTCTTTAGGTACTCATTTTATGCTTTTTTTTTTAAAGATTTCATTTTTAAGTAATCTCTACACCCAATGTGGGACTTGAACTCATCCCCGAGGTCAAGAGTTGCATGTTCCACCAATTGAGCCAGCCAGGTGCCCCTGTGAGTATTCATTTTAGTCTTCTTTCAGTTCTTTCAAATTTTCTCGAAGTTTGAAATTTTTCAAAATTAAAAGTTGGAGATAATTAGTTCAGTTGCCTAGTATCAGCTATAATCCAACAAACATAGAAACCAATTATCTACTGGTTTCCTAAATATTACATTAAAACTTGTAAATTGTTATTAACAACCTCAAAGCAGCAAAACATGCCAAGGCAGAAAATAAAGAATGCTTGAAAAAAACCTTCATGTATGGAACTTGGACAAATACAAATATTAATACTTCAAAAGAAGAATCATTTATAATTTAGTATGTTTCTAAATAAGTACATTATTTTCCCTTGAGAAGAGTCATTATCCCAAGAAAATAAAATATAAACTTTAGAATATAGTTTTTACACAGTTGTCCCCTAACTGATTTACATATGTCTCCTGAAATCTCAGAATCACAACTAGAGTATTTTTATATATTCATTGTCCACCTAGTGTTTGGTCAACCCAAGCATTAGAAAATTAGTCACTTCTTTTGTTAATGTTTGTTTAGTTTTGAGAAAGAGAGAGACAAAGCACAAGAGATATAATGCCCTTCTTCATCTCTTGTTACAGTCTTTATTTTAAATGTATTTTTTAAATATTTATTTATTTTTGAGAGACAGAGAGCATGAGCAGGGGAGGGGCAGAGAGACAGGGAGACACAGAATCCAAAGCAGGCTCCAGGCTCTGTCTGTCCTAGCTGTCAGCACAGAGCCCAACACCGGGCTTGAACTCACAAACTGTGAGATCATGACCTGAGCCCAAGTTGGATGCTCAACCGACTGAGCCACCTAGGCACCCCACGAAAAGTATTCACTTCTTAATCTGGGTGTGCAATGATATACTCAGAACACACACATTACTTAGAGGAATTTTGTGGAGGTTAAACAAGACTAACAGTCTTCCACTAGTTGGTTGAAGGCCATATCAAAGAATGTTACACTTTTACCCACATTCCCTTACCCCCACTTTATATTGTTTCTTGAGTTAAACTAGTTGGACAAATATTTATGATTCCTTGGACCAAATACCTCAATTACCACAGACAGAATCAAGTTTCCTTCATTCATGCAGCTTCTGAAGACAAGGTAACAACTTTAGTGGAAAGCAGTGAATCCAAAAGGCAGGTTATAAGTCAAACCTTCAGTTTGCCAGATGGATTTCCCTGAATTCATAGTTCCCCACAATTTGCAACATTTCCCTCTATGTCAAGGGTTCATAGGACCATTTCATGGAGTTAGAGAGATCAAAATTATTTTTATAATCACATTAAAAGTTAGTTGGCTTTTCCACTTTTATTTACTAATTCATAGCGTATTTTTCCAGAGATGATAGGACCCATGTCTACATCATCACTGTCACATTTAATGGAATGTGTGTTTCTATACTCTTGTATTTGAAAAATTTCTCAGCTTTTATTTCTTTTTTTTTAATATGAAATTTATTGTCAAATCGGTTTCCATACAACACCCAGTGCTCATCCCAACAGGTGCCCTCCTCAATACCCATCACCCACTTTCCCCTCCCTCCCACCCCCCATCAACCCTCAGTTTATTCTCAGTTCTTAAGAGTCTCTTATGGTTTGCCTCCTTCCTTCTCTGTAACTTTTTTCCCCCTTCCCCTCCCCCATGGTCTGTTAGGTTTCTCAGGATCCACATAAGAGTGAAACCATATGGTATCTGTCTTTCTCTCTATGGCTTATTTCACTTAGCATCACACTCTCCAGTTCCATCCATGTTGCTACAAAAGGCCATATTTCATTCTTTCTCATTGCCACGTAGTACTCCATTGTGTATATAAACCACAATTTCTTTATCCATTCATCAGTTGATGGACATTTAGGCTCTTTCCATAATTTGGCTGTTGTTGAAAGCGTTGCTATAAACATTGGGGTACAAGTGCCCCTCAACATCAGCACTCCTGTATCCCTTGGGTAAATTCCTAGCAGTGCTATTGCTGGGTAATAGGGTAGATTTATTTTTAATCTTTTGAGGAACCTCCACACTGTTTTCCACAGTGGCTGTACCAGTTTGCATTCCCACCAACAGTGCAAGAGGGTTCCCATTTCTCCACATCCCCTCCAGCATCTATAGTCTCCTGATTTGTTCATTGTAGCCACTGTGACTAAACTGGTATGAGGTGATATCCAGCTTTGATTTCTAATGTAATAAACATCAACTGATATGACTAACATAAGCTGAAGCACTTTTAACATCCTCAAAATTTTTTTGAGGATGTAAAGTGTTTCTGAGACCAAAATTTTGCAATTCAATGCTCTAATTCATTCATTAAAAAATTATTGAAAGCACATAATTTGCCATGTATCAGGCCCTTCGACATGATGGGTATGTAAAGATATCTCAAAGTAACCATTTATAAAAATCCACTATGTAGTATAAACTGTAAGTTAGGACGTTTATGTACCTTATTCAATTTAAACCTCCCAACACACCTTCAAAATAAGTATGGTCATCTTCATTTTACAAGTGAGGAGAACAAGTCTTTGAGTCTAAAACCCAGTAGTGTCCTATCAGATTAGAAAGCCAGCATCAATTCCACTTCATGTATGATGCAAGATACTCAGTCCTCCACGTTAGTTTCTTTTCAGTGAAGCTGAAAAGTCAGCAAAACGAGTCAATCTACCTGAGATAAAATTTTAGGATGGAAAAAAATTAGGATGAAACTATATTGACATTTTGGTAACACTATCTGTAAACGTGTAACTTTTTTCTGTTTGACCAATACTTTTTCCCAGGGGCACTTGGTTAGGATTCCTAACCACAGCAACTCAATTTCTATAGGAAGCAGGTATTATCACCTATGCTGCGTAATGGTTAGAATGAAATGAAATAATGTTAGTATCAATTGCCATAAACTAATATTAATGACCAAAACTTACTGAGTTTATTTAACTGCTTGTTCTAAAGTATATACTTCAATTTTTTTTTACTGTTTATTTAATTTTGAGAGAGAGACAGAGTGTAAGCAGGGGAGGGGCACAGAGAGAGAGAGACACAGAATATGAAGCAGGCTCCAGGCTCTGAGCTCTCTGTACAGAGCCTGACACGGGGCTCGAACTCATAGACTGTGAGCTCATGACCTGAGCCAAAGTCGGACACCTAACCAACTGAGCCACCCAGGTGCCCCTGAGGTATGTACTTCTAAGAGCTGAACCTTATTGACTGCTTATACTGAGTCAGGCACAGTTATAAGCACTTAATTGTATCATCTTTTCAAGGCAGTTCCAAGATATGTCAACTATTATTATCTAATTTATGGATGAAGAGAATGAGTTACAGTGATGTTCAAAAATATCCCGTGGTCACACTGAAATTTGGCAATGAAGCTGATGTGTACCAGGCAGCCTGACCCCAGAGCATTTTCTTTGAGTCAGTTAACTTCATGGAGGGGGATAGAGAACTTGGTCAGGCCCCTCAGCTATAAAGTCGGGGGTCGAGATTCAAGTCCTGGTTTGTATGACCTCTACTCTTAAACTATCCCCACCCTGTTTTTCGTCTGCCATATTAGATGCTCAGTAAACAGAAACTTGTTCTCCTATCCTACCTCCCTGGCACTGTCCGGTGAGCAGTTATTTATTATGCACCTACTGTGTGCCAGTCTGTGTACAGTGCAGTAAGAGAGAAGAATCAACTAAGAATCTAGACTTTAGTGTAGAAAGAGCAACAGAAACATGTTGTATTATCTTTGTCTGTTTGGGCTGCCATAACAAAATACCACAGCCTGGGGGGCTTAAACAACAGAAAAATTGTGTTCACCATTCTGGAGGCTAGACATCCAAGATCAATGTGTTGGCAAGTTTTTTTTTTTTTTTTCCTGAGGCCTCTCTCCTTGGATGGCACATGGGTGCCTTCTTGCTGTGTCCTCACATGTCTTTCCCCTGTGTGTGTGCACATCCCTGGTGTTTTCCTGTGTGTCCAAATTCTCTCTTCTAAGGACACTAGTCAGATTGGGATAAGGCCCACCTTAAGGGCCTTATTTTAACTTAGTGACTTCTTTAAAGGCTTTTATCTGAATACAGTTGCATTCTGAGGTACTGAGGCTCCAACATATGAATTCTGGGGTGACAAGATTCAGCCTATGGCAAATGTAACAGAGTTTTTAAAATAAGCCCTTTCCCTTCAGGTCAGGTTGACTTCAGGCCTAAAATAGGATGAAATAAGGAAACAGAAATTTGGAAGACACCTCTCAGGAATTATGAAGATACTGCTACAATTCTGGGTGACTTCAAAACAGAACGGTTTTGTGACACAATAACCAGTGGCTCAGAAATAGCTTATTTAATGAACACTTACTATGTGCCAATCATTGTTTAAATATTTATACATATACATATGTATATATATATGTATGTATGTGTAATTGTATAAAAATGCATGTGTGTATATGGGTGTGTGTACAATTTAATACTCAATACATCTGAGACCAGTAAGTACTAGTCTTATTCACATTTTAATTTTTTAAACTTTTTTACTGTTTATTTTTAAGAAAAAAAAAGTGTGAGCAGGGGAGGGGCAGAGACAGAAAGAGAGAGAGAGAGAGAGAATGAATCTGAAGTAGGTTCCAGGCTCTGAGCTGTCAACACAGAGCCCAACACAGGGCTCAGACTCACGAACCGCAAGATCTTGACCTGAGCTGAAGTCAGATGCTTAACCGACTGAGCCACCCAGGCGCCCCTCTCATTTTAATTATTTTTTAATGTTTACTTATTTTTGAGAGAGAGAGAGAAACACAGTGTGATTAGGGGAGGGGCAGAGAGAGAGGGAGACACAGAATCCCAAGCAGGCTCCAGGCTCTGAGCTGTCATCACAGAGCCCAATGTGGGGCTTGAACTCATGAACTGTGAGATCATGACCTGAACCAAAATTGGACGCTCAACCAACTGAGCCACCCAGGTGCCCCATTAGAGACAAAGAATCATAGATATAGAGAAGTGTAATCAAATTACCCAAGGTTATTTATCAAAAAATAGTGGAGCCTAGAGTCAAACCTATATGATATTCTGAATCGACAGTCAAATCTTTTACTATGTTACTTTCCTTACAATGGAAAAACCAATCTCTCTCTCTGTCCATGTCTGTCTCTATGTCCCCTCTCAGCAACAAGGAATTCCATTATCATTATCAAGTTACACAGTAATTCTCCTGTTGCTCCATTTTAATTTTTTTAATTTTTTTTTTTTTTTTTAGTTTTTGAGTTTTTGAGACAGAGAGAGACAGAGCATGAGCAGGGGAGGGGCAGAGAGAGAGGGAGACACAGAATCTGAAGCAGGGTCCAGGCTCTGAGCTGTCAGCACAGAGCCTGACGTGGGGCTTGAACTGACGGACTGTGAGATCATGACCTGAGCTGAAGTCAGACACTCAACTAACAGCCACCAAGGTGCCCCATCCTGTTGCTCCATTTTAGAAAAAAAAATGTGTTACAGAGATTGTGTAACAAATTGCCATTAGAAGCAATTCAACTCTATCAAATAGGCCATATAAGTACAAAATTAATTCCTTTGAATAAGTGAACAATTATCGTATATCTGCTTTGCACTGAGTTAGGTATTAGCAGTGTAAAAGTATGTTAAATCTTGTTCTCTGTATTCAAAGATCTTATAGTTCGGTTAAAATGACAGTTGATATCTACCTTGTACACAGGTAAAACTGAGGGAAGTTTGGTGTAGGGTAAAAGGCATGGACCCTGGAGTCAGATACATCTTCATCTACCATGTATTACTTTGAGACTCAACGCAAGTTCCTCTATTCTTCTTAGCCAGTATGTTCATCTGCAATTTAGGAATGATAAAATATGCCTGTAATGGCTGTCACAAGCATCAGATTGTTTACGGCACACATTATATGTAGGGAAGATGCTCTGTGCCGGCACACCAACAAATCTGTATATGGGCCACATAAGTAATTTTCAAACAGTTTGACCTGGAGCTGGGTAGAATGCCCTGTTGTCCTCCAAAACATGGAAAGACAGGCTGGTTTCTGAGATGTTGCTACAACACCAGTTCTCACCATCTACCTTGTTACTTCTCTGGTTTTTATACTTTTCATCTTGATTCCTCCCTGCCCCCTGACCTTAGTGTACAGCTGAAAGCTATAGAATAGCCCAATGCCTAGCTGCAATATGGAAATTACTCCTAAGCAACAGAGTTCCACACCACTGATAATGACTGTCATCTGGCTAATTTGTTTTGATGTCATCCTGTGGAATAAGGGAAGGTAAAGGTGACACCACGTTTATATTACTTTTCCTGTCTATGTAAGTAATAAACTGAATCTATCTGGGTTTGTTGTTACTGACTGACTGAATCTGTCCGACTGTTTCACAGTAAGCTTTTAGTAAATGTTAGTTACTACTGGGGCACCTGGGTGGCTCAGCTGGTTAAGCATCCAGGTTTTGACTCCAGCTCAGGTCATGATCTCATGGTTCATGAGTTCAAGCCCCACATCGGACTGTCTGCTGTCAGTGCAGAGCTCAATTCGGATCCTCTGTCTGCCTCCCTCTCTGCCTCTTCCCCACTTGCACTCTCTCTCTCTCAAAAATAAACTTTTTTAAAATGTTAATTACTACTTCTATCATACATCATTTGAGCATTAGGGATTAGCATAGACCAAGTATACAGTCAATACATGGATTTATCATTTATGTACATTTTGCTATTTATAAGGAAAAATGTGAAACAATAAATGCCATAATTGCAGACAGAATATACAGAATTCCATTGTTCTTGACACAGATTTGACCTTTATCTGAGGATATGATGATCCAGCCCTGAGGAATACACAGATTCTGGCATTGCATAGAATGTTAAGAGTATAGCTATTGGGGTCAGAAATATCTGGGTACATGATAATAATACTAATCATACAAAATCCCTCTTTACTGTGTCAGATACTGTTTTGAGCACTTAACACATACCATCTACTTTGATCCTTACAAAAATCTAGAAAGCATATGCTATTATTGTGCCATTTGACGGATGAAAAACATTGGATCCCAGGTTCACTAACTTGTCTGAAACCACACAGCAAGTCAATGGTAAAACTAGAATTGAAACCTAGGATGTCTAGGGGCACCTGGGTGGCTCAGTCAGTTAAGTGCCAGACTTTAGCTCAAGTCATGATCTCATGGTTCATGGATTTGAGCCACGCATCAGGCTCTGTGCTGACAGCTCAGAGCCTTGAGCCCGCTTCAGATTCTGTGTCTCCCTCTCTCTCTGCCCCTCTCCCACTCCTGCTCTGTCTCTCTCTCAAAAAAATAAACATTAAAATTTTTTTTTTAAAAAAGGAAACCCAGAATGTCTGACTTTGAAGCTAAGCTCAACTTGTTATGCGATCATGAAAATCACAAAATTGCTTACAGTCTCAATTTCAATGTCCATAAAATGGGAAGAAACAGGAGTTTCCATATAGGACATCTGTTTTTAAAATATGTTATTAAAGGGGTGCCTGGGTGGCTCAGTTTTTTGAGCATCCAACTCTTGATTTTGGCTCAGGTCCTGATCTCATGGTTTGTGAGACTGAACACCAGGTCGAGCTCTGTGCTGACAGTGTGGAGCCTACTTGGGATTCTCTCTCCTCCTCTCTCTGTCCCTCCCCTGCCATCACACATGTGCGCATGCGTTCTCTCTCTCAAAACTTTTACAACATATGTTATTAAATAACAGAGCTTAATGGCTGACATGATAAGTACTCAATAAATAGTTGCTTAAAATTTTTTTAAATTGTGGTAAAATACATATAACATAAAATTTTTTATCATAAAACAGTTTTAGGTGCACAAGTCCATAGTAGTAAGCATATTCATACTGTTGTGCAGCAAAGCCACAGAACTTTTTCATCTTGCAAAATGGAAACTGTCCGTAGAACAGCAACGTCCCATTTCCCTCCCCCAGCCCTTGACAAACATTATACTTTCTGCTTAAGAGTTTGAGTGCCCTAGACATATAAGGGGAATCATATAGTATTTGTCTTTTTGTGACTGGATTATGTCATTTAGGACAATGTCTTCAAAGTTAATCCATGTTTTAACATAAATCAAGATTTCTGTCCTGTCTAGGGCTGAATAATATTCCTTTGTATGTACATACCACAATAACTTTATACATTTATCCATTGATGGATGTTTGGATTGCTTCCACCTGTTGGCTATTGTGAATAAAGCTGCTACGAACATGCATATACAAATATCTCTTCAGGGGGCACCTGGAAAACTTAGTTGGTTAAGCTTCTGACTTCTGCTCAGGTCATGATCTCACAACTCGTGAGTTCGAGCCCCACGTTGGGCTCTGTGCTGACAGCTCAGAGTCTTGAGCCTGCTTCGGATTCTGTGTCTCTGTCTCTCTGTCTCTCTCTGCCTCTCCCCCACTTGCGTTCTGTCTCTCTCTCTCTCAAAAATAAATAAACATTAAAAAATTATCTCTTCAAGACCCTTCTTTCAATATTTTTGGATATAGCCAAAAATGGAATTTCAAGATTATATGGTAACTATAATTTTAATTTTTTAATGAACCATTTAAAAAAAATTTTTAATGTTTATTTATTATTGAGAGACAGAGAGTGAGCAGGGAAGGGGCAGGGAGAGAGAGAGACACAGAATCCGAAGCAGGTTCCAAGCTCCAATCTGTCAGCACAGAGCCTGATGTGGGACTCGAACTCACAAACCGTGAGATCATGACCTGAGCCAAAGTCGGATGCTTAACTGACTGAGCCACCCAGGTGTCCCTTTTAATGAACCATCTTACTGTTTTATAATGAACCATCTGCAGTGGCTGCTCCATTTTACTTTCCCACCAGCAGTGCACAGAATTTACAACTTCTTCACATCCTTGACAGCACTTGTTATTTTCTGTTTTGGGGGGTGGTTTGTTTGTTTGTTTTTTAGGGGTCACCATCCTATGGGTGTGAGGTGATATCATTGTGGTTTTGATTTGCATTTCCCTAATGATTAATGTTATTGAGCATCTTTTCATATGGTTTTTGCCCATATGTTTTTAATTTTTGTAGAAATGTCTATTCAAGTCTTTTGCCCATTTTTAAAATGGGATTATTTGGTTTTTTTGTTGTTGAATTGTAAGGGATCTTTATATATTCAGGATATTAACCTCTTATTATCACATATATGATTTGCAAATATTTTCTCCCATTCTGTGGGTTGATTTTTCACTCTGTTGATTGTGTCCTTTGATACACAATTTTTTTAATGTTTATGTTTATTCTTGACAGAGGGAGACAGAGCATGAGTGGGGGAGGGGAAGAGAGAGAGGGAGATACAAAATCCGAAGCAGGCTTCAGGCTCCGAGCTGTCAGCACAGAGCCTGACACGGGGCTTGAACTCATGGACTGACAGATCATGACCTGAGCTGAAGTCAGACACTCCACTGACTGAGCCACCCAGGCACCCCAATACACAACTTTTAATTTTAATGTTCAACTTATCTATTTTTGTTGCCTATGCTTTAGGTGTCATCCAGGAAATCATTGCCAAATTCAATGTTATGAATGTTTCCCCCTGTTTTCTTCTAAGAGTTTTATACTTTTTGCTTTAATGTTTAGTTCTTCGATTCATTTTAACTTAATTTTTGTATATGGTATAAATTAAGAGCCCACCTTCATTCTTTTGCATTTGGATTTCCAGTTATCCCAACACTATTTGTTGAAGAAACTCTCCTCCATTGACAGTTATTATCACCATGGTCAAAACTCATTTGACCACATATGCAAGGGTTTATTCTCAGCTTTCTATTCTATTTCATTGGTCTATATGTTTATCTTCATGCCAGCACCACATTCTTTTGATTAGTGTAGCTTTGTAATCTGTTTTGAAATCAGAATGTGTGAATCCTCCGACTCTGTTCTTCTTCAAGATTTTTTTTTTTTGGCCTATTTGGAGTCTCTTGAGTTGCATTTCCCTGATGATTATTGATGTTGAGCAATTTTTCATGTACCTGTTGGCCATTTGGATGTCTTTTTTAAAAATGTTTATTTTTGACAGAGAGAGACAGAGCATGAGCGGGAGAGGGGCAGAGAGAGAGGGAGACACAGAATCTGAAGCAGGCTCCAGGCTCTGAGCTGTCAACACAGAGTCTGACATGGGGCTCAAACTCACAGACCACAAGGTCATGACCTGAGCTGAAGTCAGACGCTCAACCAACTGAGCCATCCAGGTGCCCCTGGATGTCTTTTTTAGAAAAATATGTTTTAATTTCTTCTTCCCATTTGTGAATTGGATTTCTGTTGTTGTTATTGAGTTGTAGGAGTTCTTTATATATTTTGGACAACCCCTCATCCAACATGCGGTTTGCAAAAATATTCTCCCATTCTTTAGGTTGCCTTTTCATTTTGTTGGTTGGTTTTGTTGTTGTTTATAATTGTTCTGTACTGAAGCTTTTTAGTTTGATGGGGTCCCATTTGTTTATTTTTGTTTTTGCTGTTTGTCTTTTTGGTGCCATATCCAAGAAATCGTTGCCAAGGCCTATGTTGAGTAGCTTCTTCCCTATATTTTCTTCTAGAAGTTTTTTTTTTTTTTTTAACATAAGGTCTTATGTTTAAGTCTTTGATCCATTTCAAATAAATTTTTTGAGTGGTATAAGCTGAGATCCAGTTTCGTTTTTTGCATGTGTTCATTCAGTTTTCCCAACACCACTTGTTGAAGAGACTACCCTTTATTCATTAGGTGTCTTTGGCTCCCTTGTTGAATATTAGTTGTGGGGGTTTAATTCTGGGCTCTCTATTCTGTTCCATTGGTTTTTGTGTTTATTTTTATGCCAGTACTATACTATTTTAATTGCTATACCTTTGGAGTATTGTATGAAATCAGAAGGGTGATGCTTCCAGCTTTGTTTCACTTTATCAGGATTTCTTTGGTTATTTGGGGTCTTTTGTGTTTGCACACACATTTTAGAATTGTTTTTTTTCTGAGTCACCTGGGTGGCTGAGTCAGTTAAGCATCCAACTCTTGATTTTGTCTCAGGTTATGATCTCATGGTTCATGAGATCAAGCCCTGAGTCAGGCTCTGTGCTGACAGCATGGAGCCTGCTTGGTATTCTCTCTCTCCCTCTCGTTCTCTGCCCCTACTCCACTCTCTCTGGCGTGAGTATACACACACTCTCTAAATAAACATATTTTTTTTCTATTTCTGTGAAGAATGTCATTGGAATTTTAATAGGAATTGCACTGAATCTTTAAATGGCTTTTGGTGAACATTTTAACAATATTAACTCTTTTTTTTTGACAGACCTTTCGCAGATTTATTCTTACAAATAGCACAGGAGGATGCCAGCCTCTTGCAGATAGAAGCCCAGGGGTCACACCAGTCCTTCCATCCTTACACTGGCAGATAGATGCCTCTACACTGGGTTCTTTGAGGGGGCTTAAGCACCTTTGGGAACCTGAGCCTCAGAAGGAACTGGAGCTAGAGCCGGAGTTACAGCTGCAGTCTGGGCCTTGGTTTGAGCCTTGGCCTTGGCCTTTGGCCGGCAGAGCTGGAGACCCCTGGCAATGCAGGCATGAGCATGTTTCTCGAGCTTGGGGTGAGCGAAGAGGCAAGTCGATTGATTCTGTGTTATTCTGCTGACTCATGAACACATGATGTCTTTCCATTTGTTTGTGTCTTTGATTTCTTTCAACAAAGTCTAGTAGTTTTCATTGTACAGATCTTACATGTCCTTGGTTAAATTTATTCCTAAGTATCTTATTGTCTTTGATGCTATTGTGAATGGGATAATTTTCTTTAATTCTTTTTCAGATGTTTCATTATTAGTGTATAGCATTGCAACTGATTTATGTGTGTTGATTTTGGATCCTGCAGCTTACTAAATTTGTTGATTAATTCCAACAGTTTTTGGTTGTTTCTTTGGGATTTTTACATACAAAATCATATCATTTGCAAATAATGAAAAATTTACTTATTCCTTTCTGATTAGGATGCCTTTTCTTTGTCTTCCTAATTGCTTTAACTAGGACTTTCAGTACTATGTTAAATAAGATTGGTGGGAGTGGGCATCCTTGTCTTGAATATCACTGATTATAATGTTAGCTGTAGGTTTGTTTTATAAGGCCTTTATTATGTTGAAGATATATTCTTTCTATACCCAATCTCTTGAGAATTTTTATCATGAAAGATGTATTTTTTTCAAATGCTTTTTCTGCATCTATCAATATGATTGTTATTTTTATCTTTTATTTTTTTTTAAATTTGATGCATTACATTCATTGATTTATGTATGTTGAACCATCCTTCCATCCCAGGGATAAATCCTACTTGATCATAGTGTATAATCCTTTTAATAGGTTCTTGAATTTGGTTTGCTAATATTTCCTTGAGAATTTTTGCAAATATATTCATCACGGATGTTGACCTATAGGTATTTTTTTTCCTTATGGTGTCCTTATCTGGCTTTGATATTAGGGTAATGCTGGCCTTGTGGATTAAGTTTGGAAGTGTTCGCTCCTCTTCAAATTTTTTGAAGAGTTTGAGAAGGATTGGTATTAATTTTTCTTTAAACATTTGGCATAATTTGCCAGTGAAGCCATCTCATCCTAGGGTTTTCTCTGTTGGGAAGTTTTGATTACTGATTCAGTCTTTTTACTTGCCATTGGCCTGTTCTGATTTTCCATTTCCTACCGATTCAGTCTTGGTATGTTGTGTATTCGTAGAAATGTATCCGTCTCTTCTAAGTAATCTGATTTGTTGGGATGTAACTATAGGTAGTAGTCTCTTATTATACTATGTATTTCTGTTTTATCAGTTGTAATGTCTCCTCTTTCATTTCTAATTTTATTCGTTTGAGTTTTCTCTTTCTTAGTCTAGCTAAACATTTGTCAATTTTGTTCATCTTTTAAAAAACAGATTAGTTTTGTTAATCCTTTCTATTGTTTTTCTGATCTCTAATTTATTTTCACTATAATCTTTATTTTTTTCTTCCTTCTGTGAACTTTGGGCTTAATTTGTTCTTCCCTTTCTAGTTTCTTGAGGTGGAAAATTAGGTTATTTGTGATTTTTCTAATTTTTCAACATATGCCTTTATTTCTATAAACTTCCCTCTCAGAACTGCTTTTGTAGTATATCATAGGTTTTGGTATGTTGGGTTTCCACTGTCACTTGTTTTGAGATATATTTTATTTCCCTTGTGATTTCTTATTTGACTCATTGTTAAGAAGTGTGTTATTTAGATTCCACATATTTGCAGATTTTTCAGCTTTCCTCTTGTCGATTTCTAGTTTCATGCCATTGTGGTCAGAAAAGATAGTTGATATAATTTCAATTTTTATAAATTTGCTAAGATTTGCTTTGTGTCCTATCATATCATCTGTCCTGGAGGATATTCCAGTACACTTGAGTAGAATGTGTATCCTGATGCTGTTGGAAGGAATATTCTATATATGTCTGTCACATCCATTTGGTCTACAGCATGTTTTAAGTCCAGCATTTTCTGGATTTTCTGTATGGATGATGTATGCATTGCTGAAAGTGAGGTATTGAAGTCTCCTGTTATTATATCACTGTGTATTTCTGCTTTCAGATCTATTAGTATTTGCCTAATATATTTGGGTGTTCCAATGTTTGGGCCATATATTTATGATTGTTATATTTTCTTGATGTATGGGCTACTTAATGATTATATAATGACCTTCTTTTTCTCTTGTTACCATTTCTGGCTTACAGTCTATTTTTCTGGTATAAGTATGGATATCTCCACTTTCTTTTGGTTTACACTTGTGTGGAACATCTTGTTTCATCCCTTCACTTTGAGCCTATATTTGACTTTAAAGCTGAAATGAACCTCTTGTAGGCAGCATATAGTTGGGTCTTGTGTTGTTGTTGTTGTTTTAATCCATCCAGCCACTATGTGCCTTTTGATTGGTGAGTTCAATTCATTTACATTTACAGTGATTACTGATATGTAAGGACTTATTACTTCCCTCTTATTGATTGTTTCCTGGTTGTTTTTTGTTTCCATTTTTTAATTTTTTCCCTTCCTTATGCCTACTTTTGTAAATTTGTGGTTTTCCACATTTGTTCACTGTCTCCCTTCTTTTAATGTTTTGCAAATTTGCTTTGGATTTTTGTTTTGTGGTTTCATGAGGCTTACATAAAACATCTTATAGATAAAATAGTCCATTTTGTGCTGACAGCACCTTATCTACATTCATTTTTTAAGGACTTCCCCTTTTACTCTTCCCCCTTTATATTTTTGATGTCACAATTCACCTCTTTTTATGCTGTATATTTGTTAACAAATCCTAGTAGCTATAATTATGTTTGATATGCTTTTCCTTTAAATTTCATACCATAATTAATTAATATACCATCCTATTATAGAACTGGAATCTTCTAAATGTGGCTGTATATTTTTATTTTATCAGTATGTTGTATATTTTCATATGTTTTCATGTCTCTGATTAGTGCCTTTTTTAATTTCAACTCGAAATTCTTTTCAGCATTTCTTCCAAGGCAAGTCTAGTGGTGATATACCTCCTCAGCTTTTATTTGTCTGTGGAAGTCTTTATTTCTCCTTCATGTATGAAGATAATTTTTCTGGATAGAGTATTCTTAGCTGGCAATTTTTATCTTTCAGCACTTCGAATATATCATTTGACTCTCTCTTGGCCTATGTGGTTTCTGCCGAGAAATTTGTTGATAGCCCAATGGGGGTTCCTTTATAGGTTATATTCTTTTTGTCCTTCCTATCTGCCTTTCATGTTCTTTTTTTACCTTTAATTTTTGATGGTTTCATTATAATGTGTCTTGGAGAAGGTCTTTTGGCACTGAGATGATAGAGTCATCTGTTAGCTTCTTGGACATAGATCCTAAGTCTTTCCCCAAGCTTGGGAAGTTTTTAGCTACTGTTTCTTTAAATAAATTTCTGCCCCCTTCTCCCTCTCTATTCTTTCTGGAATCCTGATTATATAAATGTCTGCCCTTCTGATTGAATCCCATTGATCATGTAGGCTTTCTTTGCTCTTTATTCTTTTCTCTTTGTTCAGTTGTAAATGTGTTGTTTCACAATTCCTCTTCTGCCAGTCATTTCTTGTATCTTCCATCTGCCCTACTACAGATGCTTTTTGTTGAATTCTTCATCTTATTCATTGAATTCTCCAGCTCCTGAATTTCTGTTTTGTTCTTTTTTATGGCTTCAATATGTTTTATAAGAGATTGGAAGAGATTTGGCTCGTGTATTTTTTTCCTAATTTCATTTATCTGTCTTTGTGAGTCATACCTTGTTGAGTTTCTTCAATAGAGCTAGCTATTTTGAATTCTTTATCAGTAGATTGCATTATTCTGTGTCTTTAGGTTCAGTTGGTGGAGAATTATTGATACATTTTTACAATGCCATATTTCCTTGATTTTTGAAGTTCCTTGTATTTCTGAGTTGCTACTTTCTCATTTAAAGTACCTTTACTGGTTATTTTCAGATGGTGTATTGTTTATTGGTGTTTTTTCTCTAGTGAGACCAGATTTATAAGGGATGGACCTGTTTTACTCTTGTTCCCTCTTGTGGCAGAATTCTTAACTGTTGTGTTTTCTCTTGTTCTTGTAATTTGCCAAGCTGCCTGCAGAAAAACTTTTTTTTTTTTTTTTTTTTTTTTTTAACAAAAGGTGGCACTGTAGCTGCAGTGTGTGTTTTCTCCCTTGGCCACAGATCTTGGACCATTTTTCTGGGAGCACTCAGATTACCTGACTTGCTCTCACTGCCACAGTAGGAAGCACACTCAAGGAGCTGGCCACAGGGTGGGGGTAGTTGTGGGGATTTAGCACTCAGGGTTTGGGGATACCTAGAGGCCTGGTGGAGCAATCCTTGATTGAGGTAATCCCAGAGACTGGTGGGCAGTTTCCTGCTGAAGTCCGGAAGCAGACAGCAGGGAACTGCATTCCTTTAAGGCCTTCTGATATTCATATCTGCTTCCTTCCCTTTCTTTTCCCTCCCTCTAGTGATAGAGGTCCTTCCTCAGAAATCAGGGTGCCCCTGGAGAGAAATGGGCTTCTCTGGCTACAGCTGCACTGAGATAGCCAGCCAGTCATTAGTGCTTTTGTTTTCCACTCCTCCATGGGAGAGGTTGCCACTTTCCACCTCCTTTATAGGAAGGTCACCACTGCTGCTGCCAAACAGTTCAGATCCCTGAAGTGTCATCCTGGGGAAGGGGGTGGTTCTGACGAGTCCCTCCCTCTAGTCTGGGTCAAAACTCCTTCCTGTGTCACTCCAAAGGTGTGTTAGAATCTCTCTCAGGCAGTCTGGATTCTAGTAATTTTCTCAGGCATAGGTATCTGCCCAAGTGTGCCACTCTCCAAGTTTTCATCCTGACCACAGGAATTGGAGGGGGGGTGAAGTAGGTTCACAACTTCCTTGGATCCACAACCATTACAGAAGTCTTATTTGTTTATTTTTGAATGCACCGGTGGGAGAGAATCTTCCTGGGTCCCTGGATATAAGGTGTACTTTTGTTCAGTTATAGATGTCTAATTACTTAAAAAGTGGGGAGAGAAAAGAAGAACAAATTATGCTGTCATAATGCTTATGCAATTTTAGTTGGGGACTTTAACATACCTCTTTCAACAATGGATAGATCATTCACACAAAATCAGTAAGGAAACATTGGACTTAGACTACACAATAGATCAGATGTACCTGTTAGAAATGCACCCATTGACCCAATCAAAGGAGGGACACAGAAACTCAGAGCACAGTGAAATGAGGCTTTAATCAATGTTCTTGCAAGAGCAGTGTCTAATGGACAGGCACACACGGGCAGTTACAGCAGACAATTTATCTTCTAGCATGCAAGTCCCTCCCCTGGTTCCTCATTGGCTGAGTACTACAAAGGCTACAGCCTTACCCAGAAGCCGCCTATGCACATGTAAGGCAAAAATTAGTCTGATTGGAACAAATATACATTCCCTGAGGTGACATAGAGACTTTCAGTCCCTCCTCCCTTTGTTCTTTGGTGCATGCCCATTGCAAATACCGCAAAAATAAGCCCACTAAATGAAGAGGGAAAGAATAACCAAGAAGTGAAGTATCTAAGGGTTTGGAACTCCACTGTGGGGATAAGGGGTTGTATGTATTTCCAATAGGTTGTAAACCTATTGTTAATTAACAACACAGCTTTTATTTGTTATTTCTGAAAATGAATCACCTCCCTTACTTCTCACAATCCCTCCTCTTCTTTTCTAAGTTGATTCCATTTTCATTTATATTTCCTTTATTTTTGAGGTTTCACTCAAACATGTTCAGCAAGTGTTGGTTCTTCTCCTCACAGTCAGGTTTTTCTTCCAATAATAATAGGTTATTTGGGGGCATAAGACACAGACGATTGTTTTATAAGGTTCTGGTCAGTTCCTCTCTCTCTTCCCCCTTGTTCCTTCTCACGTCCTACCTTTATTGGCTTGATACCTCTAGGTGCTGGGTTGTCCATTCCTGACTGGCTCAATTCCATTGTATGAGGGGTGGTCTATGGCCATATCATTCCTTGTGGGTCATACCTTTAATGGTCTATTACTTATTTTTAGTTAGGTCTTTTGTCAAATTCCTGAAGGAAACCTGAGGGGGAGTAGGTGGTGTCTGTTATATTCTTAAGTGGAACCTTATGCCCAAAGGGGTTTGCTGTGATTGGCCACTTCCAGCATTGTTCCAAAATGTGTTTTCTTTTCCACCCAGGGACCTCAGGTCCTAATCTTTCCCTCTCTGCCTATTGAATCCCATCTTTTCCTATCATATCTCCCCCTTTTGAACACGTGACTCCTAACTGCTATTAGGAAATGGGATGATGACTTGTCTTATCTGCTTCCTGCTAAAAGGGGGTGATGACAGGGGTATAGCAATCAGGGCAGGTTCAGAAGTTGATCCAGAGATCTAAAATAATGGGAAAGTATTTGGAACATCTGGGCTAGCAAAATTTTCTTGAATGTCTTATTTTTCTGTCATATGCGACAGCTTCTACAAATGACATACAAAAAGAATATTAGACCAACAAGCATTATTATTCTAAATGCAAGGCCTCCTAGGAAGGAGCTTACACCATAGGAAGGAAAGATACATTGTAGCCATCCAAAAAGTCCTTGATATGTCTGGTCTTTTTTATTTTTTTTAATTTAACTACAGTTTTTCCTCCCCTTTCCATATTTATTGGACTCTTGTGATATTGTTGGTTAGGATAATTAAACAACTGAACTAGTTTTTGGTTCTCAATCCACAAATCTTCCTTTGGCCATCCAGTTTCCATAGGAACAACACCATGAGGCATATTTAATTTTACCTCAAGGAAAGATTCATCTTCAATATCCAGATTACTGTAAGTTTAGGAAATTGTTTATCCATCCTGGAGGTAGTGTCACTATAGTCCCTAATTTAGTCATAATGTCTCTTTCTAGCAAGGGAGTGGGGCTTTCTGGCATTATCAAAAAAAGACAGTAAAAAAAAAAAAAAGTATCCCATATGCACCCTGGTGGCTGAGAGAAAAATTTAGTCATAAGTTTTCCAGAGATGTCTCTAATTATTACACTGTGTTTGGACAGTTGGCCAAGAGTGGAAAGGAGGACAGAAAAGTTGACTCCGGCATCAAGAAGGAAATCAACCGGTGTTCCTTCTATATCCACCAGAGATATCTGAGGCTCTGGGTTTCCTATATAGGTAGTTGGTTTGGGGTAGACACTATAAAGAGCCCCAGGGTCCATCAGTTGCTTTCAGGGACACTAGTTATCTGAGCCCTTGCAGATTGAGGTCCCCGAGGACATTCAGATTTTCCAGTGACTGTCTCCACACAAGGGGCATGTACAGCGTTTTGACTTCAATTGTCCCTTCTGAGGACATTCTCATTTCCAGTGCTCTGAACAGCCACATAAATGGCACTTGGTGCCAGGACCTCAGAAAGTCTGGTCTGACATAATACATAAGGCTGCAACTATGGCCTCATATTTTTTCTTAAGCCTTCTTTCCTGTTCCTTCTTCTCCTCTTGATCTCAGTTGTAATATATCCAATTGGAAGCTCATAAGAGCTCCTCCAAGGTCCCTTCCAGGCCAATGGCCAAATTTTTGCAGTTTCCTTCGAATATCTGGGCTGAGTGACAAATTTGTCCTTTAGAATCATTTCAGCTTTGGGGAATATTAGGGGAGATAACCATTTATTTAACTTTGACCTTTCCAGAAAGGCCACTAGGCTTTCATCCTGTGTCTGTTAAATAGTGGCTAATTTAGCAAAATTTAAGGGTTTAACCTTAGACCTCCTTAATTTCTCCAAAACACAATCTTGGAAGTGGCAGCGATGTGATTCCCCAATGGGATTATCATAGTCCTACAATTAGGATCTTGTAATGGAACTGCCTGAACCCCAGTAGGGAACTGGGAGTTCCCTATAGGACCTCCAGTCCCATGATAATTAGGAAGTTCCTCTTCCCCATATCTCTCAGCCACTGCCAGAACACCATACTTCTCTGTCTCATTAGAAGTCTTATTCAACAAAAGCATTGTATCTTTCCAGGTCAATTCAAAAACATATGTAATATTCTGAAAAGCCTCTATCTATTTATCTGAATCATCAGAAAATTTACCTAGATATTGTTTTATCTGTCTTCTATCCTGTAATGAAAAAGGTTCCTGTAACATTATTATGGTGGTGCCTCCCTGCATTTCTCCTTCCAGCACTCTAGCATCTTGTAGGGGAAGCATGCCTGTTACATTGCCTGGATAAAGTGGGCAGCAGGGAGCAGACGTGCACACTTGTTTTTAAGTCTGGGCATATATAGATCGAGGACCCAAGGAGGAGGAGGTTGGGATGGAATACTTCCCTTCTTCCTTCTCTAGGTCTGCTTTGGGTACAGGCAAGGGACCCTTGGCTCCCTCCCTTCATCGTTGTGAAACCTTGGAAAGGGTTGCCAGTAGGCCAGGATCAAACTTACCCATACCTCAATTATCTCTTAAGGCCCCTAAAACACTGAACATAGGCGACTTCTCCCCCAGTTCACCTCATGTTAGCAAAATAAGTCCAATTGTGGGATAGTATTTTAATTGATACTTCCCTCTGGCAGCCAGGTTTCCTCCTCCAGTTTGTAATGGGGCCAAGCTTCAGTGCAAAAGAAAATGAGTTGCTTTTTATTAGGGTTTGTGGATCAAAATCATCCCAGTTTTTCAGAATGCATCCCAAAGGATATTGGCCTTGGTTGGAGAATTGTCCATCTATAGGAAAAAGAGGAAAAGGTATCCCTTCTTTCTGGCCAGGAGAAACCACATCTCTTGGCCCCGTGTTTTTGCTGCCTATGCGACTGGCAGCCAAAAGCCTTGTCAGTCTAGTGAGTTGTTGCGAGTAGTTGCTCTGACACAGGCTTGACCCTACCTCTGAGAGCTGACCTGGTCTTCCCCGGTTTCTCCTACCCCTCCGTTTCTCATCTGTAGGACTTTGGGGTATTGACTGTGACCAAGCAAGATTCCCTTGGTTGTCAAAGAATGTATTCATTTTAATTTGGCCTAATAGTAATTTACATATCAATCATAATAAAACTGTTCCTCTTTACAAATATATTTTAAAAGGCTGTTGAAAACCATTTTTTTATAAGGATAAAATCAGCCTTTGAGGAGAGCTAAAAGGACTAAAGTCAAAGTCTATTCCCCTGCCTTTTTTTTTTTTAGCAATGCCCACATAAATATGTTCCAGCCATGTGGGTGTCTATATCTAAGTTGTTAACAAATAGGCATATACTGGGCTCAGTGTAGCAAAATGGCTCCCATGTATCCTGGTAAAAGCCCTTCATATATCATAGTCATCCAGCCCTCATATGGCACAGGCACCCATTCTTCTTCCTTGCAGAAACAACACAAATGTGAAGCATTTGGAGGCCAGCAGCAAGGACATTGCCACTGTCTCCCCAGGCTTTGGATCAAAGGAGAGGCAATTTCAGCCAAGGTTTGAGCAAAACAACTCAAAAGGGCAAACTGTCCTGCCCTTTTGGTTAAAATCATACTTGTTTCCATCTTTTTTGGGCAAAGGAGAAAAAAAAAACTACCTTTTTTTTTTTTTTCAAAAGCAGATGAACAGTCCAAGAAAACTGTCTTTTTAACAGAGTATAAAGCAGGATTTTAATCTTATACCAGTGTACTTTTCAAATCCATTCAATTTAACCTTAGTCTGTCCTGACCACACCTAAAATTCCTTTCCCAAGATTTCCCTTCACAAACTTGTACAACTTACCTTTGCATTTAGATTTTGTCCCAAGCCATTCTTCTCCAAACAACCAATCTCATTTAGGACAAAATTATTTTCTTTTACCTTCAACACAAATGTATTTCAATTTTTAATATATTTTAAAATATCTACTTTACATATAGAATTGCTTTCATTATTTCCATCAGTCTTAACTGCATTTAGAGGTTTAATTCTTAGAAACCTTAGTCTCCAGTGAAAACTAAGTAGTTATCAATTGTGAACTGTTAATCGGAATTCTTTAGATGGCAAATGTATGAATCTATTAAAGTAGAAAGAATTTTTACCTGCATTCAGTTAGCCTTAGTTTCTCTGCAATAAGAAGCTAAAAGCATAAACCTATGTTTAGTAATCAATGCTTTAGCATTTTATCTCATTAGATAGGGAATGAATTTAATCCCATTTATCTTGCAAGCAAAAATTTAAAGATTCAGGCTATCAAAGACTTAGAAAGCTATCTTAACAATTACCCACTCAGGAAAATTTTGAAATAAAATTAGTCATCATTTTAAGTTGTCTGTTTGCTAACAAATTGCAACAGAGATAACACAACCTTATTTGACCTTCAGTAAACCTAGATAATAAAACATTAAGGAATGAAGGCAGCCATGAGTTCCTCTAGGAAGGTCATGCCCTGCATGTTTCAGATATCTCCTCTCAGTGGGCTTCAAACTGTTAGGAGATTTATTTAAGCTACATTTCTCGTGCCTTTGTTTTCCTCATCATCCCCTGCCCCCACCCCATCCTCTATTTCCCCCTTTCCTTTTATTCATCTTCTTCACAGTAATTACCAAAATTTTAACTTTCTGTTTTTCTCTCCTCATCCCTTTTTACAAATATCTTTTGTGCCTTCCTGAGCAATTTTTCTGCTTCTCATTTCACCCATCAATCTTCCTTCTCTCTCTCTCTCTTTCTCCGTCCTTCCTTCCTTCCTTCCTTGCTTCCTTCCTTCCTTCCTTCTTAATGTGAAATTTATTGTCAAGTTGGTTTCCATACAACACCCAGTGCTCATCCCAAAAGGTGCCCTCCTCAATACCCCTCACCCACCCTACCCTCCATCCCTCCCCTCCCACTCATCCCTAGAACAAACCCTCAGTTTGTTCTCAGTTCTTAAGAGTCTCCTTTGTTTTGGCTCCCTCCCTCTCTAACCTTTTTGTTTCTTCCCCTCCCCCATGGTCTTCTATTAAGTTTCTCAGGATCCACATAACAGTGAAAACATATGGTATCTGTCTTTCTCTGTATGACTTATTTCACTTAGCATAACACTCTCCAGCTCCATCCACATTGCTACAAAAGGCCATATTTCATTGTTTCTCATTGCCAAGTAGTACGCTATTTTGTATATAAACCACAGTTTCTTTATCCATTCATCAGTTGATGGACATTTAGGCTCTTTCCATAAATTGGCTATTTGTGAAAGTGCTGCTATAAAATTGGGGTACAAGTGCCCCTCGGCATCATCACTCCTGTATCCCTTGGGTATATTCCTAGCAGTGCTATTGCTGGGTCATAGGGTACATCTATTTTTAATCTTTTGAGGAACCTCCACACTATTTTCCAGAGCGGCTGCACCAGTTTGCATTCCCACCAACAGTGTAAGAGGGTTCCCATTTGTCCACATCCTCACCAGCATCTATAGTCTCCTGATTTGTTCATTTTAGCCACTCTGACTGACGTGAGGTGGTATCTCAGTGTGGTTTTGATTTGTATTTCCCTAATAAGGAGTGACGTTGAGCATCTTTTCATGTGCCTGTTGGCCATCCGGATGTCTTCTTTAGAGAAGTATCTATTCATGTTTTCTGCCCATTTCTTCACTGGATTATTTGTTTCTCGGGTGTGGAGTTTGGTGAGTTCCTTACAGATTTTGGAGACTAGCCCTTTGTCCGATATGTCATTTGCAAATATCTTTTCTCATTCCATTGGTTGCCTTTAAGTTTTGTCGATTGTTTCCTTTCCAGTGCAGAAGTTTTTATCTTGATGAGGTCCCAATAGTTCATTTTTGCTTTTAATTCCCTTGCCTTTGGGGATGTGTCAAGTAAGAAATTGCTGCGGCTGAGGTCACAGAGGTTTTTTCCTGCTTTCTCTAGGGTTTTGATGGTTTCCTGTCTCACATTCATTCCTTTATCCATTTTGAGTTTATTTTTGTGAATGGTGTAAGAAAGTGGTCTAGTTTCATTCTTCTGCCTGTTTCTGTCCAGCTCTCCCAGCACCATTTGTTAAAGAGACTGCCTTTTTTCCATCCTGTATTCTTTCCTGCTTTGTCAAAGACTAGTTGGCCATAATTTTGCGGGTCAAATTCTGGAGTCTCTATTCTATTCCATTGGTCTCTGTGCCTGTTTTTGTGCCAATACCATGCTGTCTTGAGGATTACATCTTTGTAGTAGAGGCTAAAGTCTGGGATTGTGATACCTCCCGCTTTGGTCTTCTTCTTCAAAATTATTTTGGCTATTCGGGGTCTTTTGTGGTTCCATACAAATTTTAGGATTGCTTGTTCTAGCTTTGAGAAGAATGCTGGTGCAATTTTGATTGGGATTGCATTGAATGTGTAGATAGCTTTGGGTAGTATTGACATTTTGACAATATTTATTCTTCCAATCCATGAGCACGGAATGTTTTTCCATTTCTTTATATCTTCTTCAATTTCCTTCATAAGCTTTTTATAGTTTTCAGTATACAGATCTTTGATATCTTTGGTTAGGTTTATTCCTAGGTATTTTATGCTTCTTGGTGCAATTGTGAATGGGATCAGTTTCTTTATTTGTCTTTCTGTTGCTTCATTATTAGTGTATAGGAATGCAACTGATTTCTGTACATTGATTTTGTATCCTGCGACTTTGCTGGATTCATGTGTCAGTTCTAGCAGATTTTTGGTGGAGTCTGTCAGGTTTTCCATGTATAATATCGTGTCATCTGCAAAAAGTGAAAGCTTGACTTCACCTTTGCCATGTTTGATGCCTTTGATTTCCTTTTGTTGTCTGATTGCTGATGCTAGCACTTCCAACACTATGTGAAACAACAGCGGTAAGAATGGACATCCCTGTCATGTCCCTGATCTCAGGGGGAAAGCTCTCAGTTTTTACCCATTGAGGATGATATTAACTGTGGGCTTTTCATAAGTGGCTTTGATGATGTTTAAGTATGTTCCTTCTATCTCGACTTTCTTGAGGGTTTTTATTAAGAAATGATGATGAATTTTGTCAAATGCTTTTTTCTGCATCAATTGACAGGATCATATGGTTCTTTTCTTTTATCAATGTGATGTATCACATTGATTGATTTGTGAATGTTGAAACAGCCCTGCAGCCCAGGAATGAATCCCACTTGATCATGGTGAATAATTCTTTTTATATGCTGTTGAATTCGATTTTCTAGTATCTTATTGTGAATTTTTGCATCCATTTTCATCAGGGATATTGGCCCGTAATTTTTCTTTTTTTTTTTTTTTTTTTTGCCGGGTCTCTGTCTGGTTTAGGAATCAAAGTAATACTGGCTTCATAGAATGAGTCTGGAAGTTTTCCTTCCCTTTCTATTTTTTGGAACAGCTTGAGAAGTATAGGTATTATCTCTGCTTTAAAAGTCTGGTATAATTCCCCAGGGAAGCCAATTGGTCCTGGACTCTTATTTGTTGGGAGAATTTTGATAACTGATTCAATTTCTTCGCTGTTTATGGGTCTGTTCAAGTTTTCTGTTTCTTCCTGTTTGAGTTTTGGAAGTGTGTGGGTGCTTAGGAATTTGTCCATTTCTTTCAGGCTGTCCAGTTTGTTGGCATATAATCTTTCATAGTATTCCCTGATAACTGTTTGTATTTCTGAGGGATTGGTTATAATAATTCCATTTTAATTCATGATTTTATCTATTTGGGTCATCTCCCTTTTCTTTTTGAGAAGCCTGGCTAGAAGTTCATCAATTTTGTTTATTTAAAAAAAAAAAAAAACTCTGGGTTTCATTGATCTGCTCTACAGTTTTTTTTAGATTCTATATTGTTTATTTCTGCTCTGATCTTTATTATTTCTCTTCTTCTGCTGGGTTTAGGCTGCCTTTGCTGTTCTGCTTCTATTTCCTTTAGGTGTGCTGTTAGATTTTGTATTTGGGATTTTTCTTGTTTCTTGAGATAGGCCTGGATTGCAATGTATTTTCCTCTCAAGACTGCCTTTGCTGCATCCCAAAGCATTTGGATTTTGTATTTTCATCTTCATTTGTTTCCGTATATATTTTTTAAATTTCTTCTCTAATTGTCTGGTTAACCCATTCATTCTTTAGTAGTCACTCATCCATCTTCTGTAATTTTCTGGCAATATTAGGACAACTTCTAGTGATAAAATTCATCTTCAGGAGACCCTGCCCCACTGGAGCCTCCAGATCTAGGCCTGAATATTTCCTCATTTGATCTGTAAGCCTCTGTAAGAAAGCAGTTGGAGTTTCCTCCTTCTCCTGCCATATCTCAAAAGCCTTGGCGGCATTCTCATATCTTAGAGATGATTCCCTGATCCCTTTGATTATTAGCTCTTTTAAATCCTGCATCCTAACCCTGACCCCAGGATCATTATTGTCCCAATCAGGGTCTACACTGGGAAACTTCTGTTTGGCTGGCTGAACACTCTGGCTGGGTGGGTGTTCCTTCTCCCAAATAGGCATTGCAGCCCTCCTGATCATTCATTCCTCTTTCCTCTCCAGTAAATAGAATATTCATGATAGACATCAGCTCAGCCCAAGAATAAATATTAGGTCCCCAAAACTGATTGTCCTGATCTGCCAAACCCAATAGATCTTCCAACAGTGGTTTTATTTCCTTCTTGAAATTCTTCACCTCTGTACTGCTGAGGGGGAAGCATTGACAAAGCCAATTTCTCCCTGTCCCAATGGGACCTCCCTAGATGGGAATAACTTAGAACCCTTTCCCAAGCCTGTGGAGAGAAGATGGAAGTTCTCTATGTTTTTCACGTTGTTCCAGTTCCCTCCTGAGATTTGGATCCAAACCAGTAGACCAAAAGCATCCTCCCAGCACTGTGCCTTTAGCTCCAGCGGACTATCTGGGGAAATCCAAAGAGACCCCACATCTTTCTGGGTGTCTCTTCCCTTACCCCTAGGCCTGGAATTTTTGTTCCCCATCCTCAACCAAGCTAGTTACTGCTCCTGAGTTTCCCTGGGCACTCAATTCCCATTAATGGAGGTTTCTGGCACTCTCCAGAACCCATTTCATCTGTCTCTACCAGTTTCCCTTGCGGGAGAATGGAACTGTGAATCAAGTCTCTGAATTCACTTCCTATCATCTCAGTCACACATACTCAGCCTCTGAGGATTTCCCGACCCCCAAGGCAGTACTTATAGTTCAATTTTCCTACCTTGGCCCTTGCATGGAGTTACCAGGTCGCCACGGTGCCTGTCTTTTGCCCTTTCCCCACCATCGCTTCTTCTGTCTCCAAAGGTAAAAAGTCTCCAGCTCCATGGATACTGCAGGGGGAAGGGGCCCTCCCATGGAAAGGCCACCCAAAGTGGGGTGGGACATGTCTCCCCTCTAGCAGGAGGACCTGGACCCATGAGTCCAGGTGAACCTCAGATGAGTCCCCAAATTTGTTAGAAATAAGCCCATCAACCCAATCAAAGAGGGATGCAGAGACTTGGAGCACAGTGAAGTGAGGCTTTAATCAAAGTTCTTGCAAGAGTGGGTGTCTGACAGGCACACTCAGGGAAGTTACAGCAGACAATTTATTTCCTATCTTGCAAGTTCATCCCCTGATTCCTCATTGGCTGAGCATTATAGAGGTTGCAGCCTTACCTGGACGCTGCCTATGCCCATGTAACACAAAAAGTAGTCTGGTTGGAACAAATGTATATTCCCTGAGGTAAAGCAGAGACTTTCAGTCCCTCTTCTCTTTGTTATTTGGTGTACAATCATTGCAAAGCCCATGAAATGGAGAGGGGAAGAAGAACCAGGAAGGGTAGTGTCTAAGGGTTTGGAACTCCATTGTTGCGAGGGGGAGGTTCGTACATATTTCCAATAGGTTGTAAACCTATTGTTAACTAGACATCACAGCTTTTATTTGGTATTTCTGAAAATGAGTCACCTCCCTTACTTCTCACATACCTAAAATACATTTACAGAACATTCTATCCAACAGCAGCAGAATACATATTCTTCTCAAGTGCACATGGCATAGTCCCGGGATAGACTGTATATTGGGTCATGAAACAAGTCTTAATCAAATTAGGAAGATTGTAATCATACCAAGCATCTTTTACAACCACAATTGTATGAAACTAGAAATCAATTACAAGAGGAAAACTCACAAATATGTAGAAACTAAACATCATGCTACTGAACAACCAGTAGGTCTAGGAAGGAATAAAAAAAGAAATCAAAAAATATCTTCAGACCAAAAAAAAAAAAAAAAAGGAAACACTAAAACTTATGGGACTTAGCAAAAGCTATTCTGAAAGGGAAGTTTATAATGATAAATTTCTACATTAAGAAAAAAGAAAGATCACAAATAAACAACCTAACTTGATACCTCAGTTAACTAGAAAAAGAACAAGGTAGGCCCAAAGTTAGTAGAAGAAAGATGATAACAAATATCAAAGCAGAAATAAATAGTAAAAAAAAGATCAATTAGGAGCTGTTTTTTTTAAAGGATAAAATTGACAAAACTTTAGATAAAAGAAAAAGAGGATTCAAATAAATAAAATTATAAATGAAAGGAAAGGTATTACAACTCATACCAAAGGATAACAAGAGACTACTATGAATAACTATATGCCAACAAATTGGGCAACATAGAAGTGGATAAATTATTAGAAACAATCTACAAATACTGAATCATGACGAAATAGATAATCTGAACAGGCCAATTATTAGTAAAGAGATAAAATCAGCAATCAAAAACATCCCAGGAAAGAAATGTCCAGGACCTTATGACATCATTAATTCTTCTCAAACTCTTCCAAAAATAGAAGAGGAAGGAACACTTCCAGACTCATTTTATAAAGTCAGCATTACCTTGATACCAAAGCCATACAAGGACACTAACAAGAAAATATAATTAGAGGCTAGTATCTCTGTTCAAAACAAATGTAAAAATCCTCAACAAAATGTTATCAAATTGAATCCAACAGCACATTAAAAAAGATTGTATACAATGATCAAGTGGAATTTATCCATGGATGCAAAGATGTTTCAATATATGCAAATCAGTAAGTGTGATACACCACATTAACAAAGTAAAGAATAAAAACATGATAATTTCAATAGATGCAGAAAGAATTTTTGACAAAATCCGACATTCTTTTGTAATGAAAACTCTCAACAAATTATGTATACTAGAAATGTATCTCAACATATTAAAGGCCATATATGACAAGGCCACATGTAACATCATACTCAATGGTGGAAAGCTGAAAGCTTTTCCTCTGAGATCAGAGTGCCCAATCTCACCAGTATTTTCAACATAGTATTGAAAGTCGTAGCCATAATAGTTAGGCAAAATAAATAGATACATGAAAATAAACAAGGCATCCAAATCAGAAAGGAAGAAATAAAATTATCTATTTTTGCAGGTGACATATTATATATAGAAAACCCTAAAACTCCACCAAAACTTTGTGAGAACTACTCTGTGAATTCAGTAAAGTTGCAGGATACAAAATCAGTATACAAAAATCAGTTGCATTTCTATATAGTAGCAACAAACAATAGGATAGAGAAAGTGAAATAATCTCATTTGCAATTGTATCAAAAAGAATAAAATACTTAGGAATTAATCAAGCATCTCCAGATTCAGAGCATATCTATCAAAATTCCAATGTTATTCACAGAAATAGAAAAAAAATCCTAAAATTTGTATGGAACTACAAAAAAAAAAAACCCTACATGGTCAAAACAATCTTGAGAATGAAGAATAAACCTGGAGGCATCACAATGCCTGATTTCAAATTATTTTATGAAACTGTAGTACTAAAAACAGTATGCTGTTGTCATAAAAACAGACATATAGATTAATGGAGTAGAGAGCCCAGAAATCAACTCACACATATGTGGTCAATTAATTTACAACAGGACCCAAGAACATACAATGGGGAAAGGATAGTCTCTTTAATAAATGGTGTTGGTAAACTGGATAGTCCCATGCAAAAAAAAAAAAAAAAAAAAAAAAAAAAAAGAGAAAGAAAGAAAGAAACAAACAAACAAACAAACTGGACCCATCTTACACCATAAACAAAAATCTCAAGTGGATGAAAGACTTAAATGTAATACCTGAAGTTATAATACACTTATAAGAAAACATATGGGGTCAATTCTTTTACACTGGTTTTAGCAATGGTGTTTTTTTTTTTAATTTGACACCAAAAGTGAAGGCCACAAATGCAAAAATAAATGGGAGTACATCAAAGTAAAAAGCTTCTGCTTAGCAAAAGAAACTGTCAATAAAATGAAAATGCAACCAATGGAATGAGAAATAATATTTGCAAACTACTTGATAAAGGGTTAATATCCAAAATATAAGGAACTCCTACAACTGAATAGAAATCAAGTAAATAACCCCCCAAAAATTGGGCAAAAGATTGGAATAGACATTTTTTCAAAGAAGACATACAAATAGCTAGAGTGTGTACATGAAAAGGTGCCCAACATCACAAATTATCAGGGAAATAAAAGACAAAACCACAATGTGATATAACCTCAGACCTGTTAGGATGGCTATTATCAAAGAGACAACAGATCAGAAACTCTAGTGAGAATGTAGATAAAAGAGAAATCTTGCACAGTGTTGGTGGGAATTTAAATTGGAACAGTCACTATGGAAAACACTATGGAGATTCTTCAAGAACTACCCTATGATCCAGCAATCCTACTTCTAGGTATACATCCATAGGAAATAAAACCAAGTATCTTAAAGAGGTATCTGTACTCCCGTGTTCATTGCAGCCATGGCCAATGTATAGAAACAACCTAAGTGTCTGTCTGTGGATGAATGGATCAAGCAAATGTGGGATCATGTATATATACAATGGAGTATTATTCAGCCTTAAAAAGGAGGAAATCTTGCCATTTGTGACACCATGGTTGACCCTGGAGGGCATTATGCTAAGTGAAATAAGCCAGACAGAGAAAAACAAACACTACATGGTGTTACTTATGTGTGGAATTTTTGAAAATAGAAAAGAAAAAGAAAAAAGAAATTATAACTCATAGAAACAGAATATAAAAGTTGGCTTTGGGTAGGGGAAATAGGGAGAGTTTAGTAAGAGGGTACACACTTTCATTTATAAGATCAATAAGGTCTAAAGATCTAATGTATAGCATGATGACTAGAGTTGATAACACTGTATTGTATAATTGAAATTTCTAAGAAAGTAGAACTTAAATGTTCTCTCCAAAAAGGGAGTAAATGTGTGAGCTGATGGATTTATGTGAGGTATTCATTAACTCGATGGGGGATAGGGGGAGAATCCTTTTACAGTGTATACATAAATCATCATGCTGTACATTTTGAATATCTTAACAATGTTTAATATCATTTATACCTAAGTAAAGCTGAAAAAAAAGAAAAAGAGTAAAGGGAGGAGGGTGATGAGGTGTGGGTATGGAGGTGTGGAAGTGAATGAAAGCATATGGTTTCAAAGAATATAGAAACATTTAGTATGACCAGATGAAGGATGGATTATGAAACCATGGGGGACTGTTGAGAAATAAAGAAGCAGGATCCATTCAAACAATTGGAATAGGAAGTATAATGAGGAAGTAATGGAAAAAGTTGCAATACTTTAGCTGACAACCCATTATTTATAGTCTTAGCTGCTGCAGCAGCCAATTGTTAATAAAGTTCCCTCTTCTATCTGTACTTTAATTACAAGGCATCATGAAATTAAAATAATTATTTCTCTCTTTAAAATATTTTAAAATATTTATTATTTTTTTCTGAGACTTACTGGTATATTTGCAGAGATCTTAGGGGTAGATCTGGGAATAACTGGCTAAAAAACATGAGGAGGTAGGATGAAAAGGATTTACAGCTATATCAGTTTTAAAAAGAAAAGAAACCAGGGAAAATTAGTCATCCTTAATTTTTTTTTTTTTTTAGGAGCAGTGTTATTTCATCTTTTTATTTCTTTTTTTTTTTTAATTTATTTATTTATTTATTTATTTTTTAATATATGAAATTTACTGTCAAATTGGTTTCCATACAACACCCAGTGCTCATCCCAAAAGGTGCCCTCCTCAATACCCATCACCCACCCTGCCCTCCCTCCCACCCCCCATCAACCCTCAGTTTGTTCTCAGTTTTTAACAGTCTCTTATGCTTTGGCTCTCTCCCACTCTAACCTCTTTTTTTTTTTTTTCCCTTCCCCTCCCCCATGGGTTTCTGTTACGTTTCTCAGGATCCACATAAGAGTGAAACCATATGGTATCTGTCTTTCTCTGTATGGCTTATTTCACTTAGCATCACACTCTCCAGTTCCATCCACGTTGCTACAAAAGGCCATATTTCATTTTTTCTCATTGCCACGTAGTATTCCATTGTGTATATAAACCACAATTTCTTTATCCATTCATCAGTTGATGGACATTTAGGCTCTTTCCATAATTTGGCGATTGTTGAGAGTGCTGCTATAAACATTGGGGTACAAGTGCCCCTATGCATCAGTACTCCTGTATCCCTTGGATAAATTCCTAGCAGTGCTATTGCTGGGTCATAGGGTAGGTCTATTTTTAATTTTTTGAGGAACCTCCACACTGCTTTCCAGAGCGGCTGCACCAATTTGCATTCCCACCAACAGTGCAAGAGGGTTCCCGTCTCTCCACATCCTCTCCAGCATCTATAGTCTCCTGATTTCTTCATTTTGGCCACTCTGACTGGCGTGAGGTGGTATCTGAGTGTGGTTTTGATTTGTATTTCCCTGATGAGGAGCGACGTTGAACATCTTTTCATGTGCCTGTTGGCCATCCGGATGTCTTCTTTAGAGAAGTGTCTATTCATGTTTTCTGCCCATTTCTTCACTGGGTTATTTGTTTTTCGGGTGTGGAGTTTGATGAGCTCTTTATAGATTTTGGATACTAGCCCTTTGTCCGATGTGTCATTTGCAAATATCTTTTCCCATTCCGTTGGTTGCCTTTTAGTTTTGTTGGTTGTTTCCTTTGCTGTGCAGAAGCTTTTTATCTTCATAAGGTCCCAGTAATTCACTTTTGCTTTTAATTCCCTTGCCTTTGGGGATGTGCCGAGTAAGAGATTGCTACGGCTGAGGTCAGAGAGGTCTTTTCCTGCTTTCTCCTCTAAGGTTTTGATGGTTTCCTGTCTCATATTCAGGTCCTTTATCCATTTTGAGTTTATTTTTGTGAATGGTGTGAGAAAGTGGTCTAGTTTCAACCTTCTGCATGTTGCTGTCCAGTTCTCCCAGCACCATTTGTTAAAGAGACTGTCTTTTTTCCATTGGATGTCCTTTCCTGCTTTGTCAAAGATGAGTTGGCCATATGTTTGTGGGTCTAGTTCTGGGGTTTCTATTCTATTCCATTGGTCTATGTGTCTGTTTTTGTGCCAAAGTCAACCTCAATTAAATGAGAGACTGTATTCTTGTAACTCTTAAATAAAATAGCTATGGATTTGACTGGAACAAGCCATTGAAGATTTATCAGTCTCAGTTTCTCACTTATAAAATGGGATAATAATATTTTCTTTAAAACTTTTTTGTGAGGAATAAAAGAGAATATACATTAAGTGCTTAGTATATTGGAAATCATTACATGCATTCGCTGTATTATCTATTTTAGCCAAAGAGAAAAATTTGTTCCTTTTTCTTTAAATATCACAAGATTAGTTGTATGTTAATACGGATTTCTGTACATTCCTTGAATGTGTGAGGTGGTGTGTGTATGTGTGCTCAAGTTTCTATGCAATGTGTCTACAGATGCTTCTGCTTTTTGAAGTCACTAAAGCCACAGTTTTGTACTTTAAAAAAGTGAGGTTTATTGACTGACTCATTTTCTACCTTCAAGCTTTCTTTTCTCTCACAAGTCTTCTGTTCTTCTTTCTGTTAATACTAGGTTTTTAGACACTATTCTGGCTTAGAGTCTAGAAAGGAATCTTGGATCTATCTTCCTTCTAGCATATATAACCTCTTGGTGTCACTCCTCTATCCTTGAGGACCCGGTTGGGTAATTTCTCTGGGGAAGATGTGTAGAGGGGAGCTTGGAATTTGGCAAGTTCTCTTCAGAGTTGTGAATTTTAACTTGCAAATGCCTCTTTTTTTTAGAAGCAGCTACCAGGCTGATCTTTCTTAGAACCTTAGAGACATAAAGTTGAATGTCTTCACCCTCAAGGAGAGTAAGCCAAGATGACTTCCTTGTTCTCTTCCTTATCCTCCACCTGCACTGCCTGACCAAACTCAGAAAAATTCTGAGATCAAGGTAAGGAAGTGCTAAGTTATTTTCTAGCTTCAGAAACAGTTCTTTCTGATTTCTCTAGTGGCTCTATCAGGAGCATCCCCTAAGGAGGCCTTAGGACTGGGAGTACTAATCCCTAAATGGGCCTGGCACTGGTAGGTGAACACTTGAAGAATCCATAGAGTTGGAGGGTATATTCTTTGAGGACATTCTGGGGCTGGTGTAGGTGTAGATATATTAACTTTTCAAATTTTACATCATTATATAATTTAATCCCCAGACTATTTATTTTTAGAGTTACCTTGGTTTAATTAAAAATATTAAGTACAGGTCATATGTAGATGAGAACAAAAACCATGAAGATGGCATGGGTTATTAAAATGGCTGAAATGCTTCTTAATGTCATATTATGTGTTGAGCACTGAGCTGGTCCCTGTGTAGATAGGAATAAAAAAACGAGTCCAGTTTCTGGTCCTCAAACACCTCAGAGCTGCCTAAGAGAATTTATATAGCACCTAATACACTAAGGAACCTGATACACAAGCAAGACACCTACAGAGGAAAAAAAAATCTCTACTACACATTAGAAGGGATATTTTTCCTATCAGTATTAACACCAAAATTAATTTTAATTAAACAAATAGGTCTACCATATTTCATGCAGCGTGCCATCTACTAAATATGAGAAGGCCACTGGAATAGGGTCCTTCCTCTCAAAGTTCTTACAGTCTGGGTCTCACAATCTCGCACTAACAGAATAGCATAACAAAGGACTATAGCTACTGAATTTGAAGTCTATATGGAGTGATGAAAAGGGAGGGATAAGAGAAAGGGGAGACAGTGAAATAAATTGAATGAGTGGGCAAAGGAGAAGGAAAATAAGGGAATATGTCTCATTATGAATGTGAAAGTTCTAAATATACTTTGTAATTTTATCAGCCACTGGGATCACATCTTTGATTCTTACTCATAGGGGAATGGCTCTATCATGGTGTCCTTGTGCCCTTTCATGTATCCATATGGGCAAAGGCCTAAACCACAGCTAATCTGAGTTCTAGAAGAACATCTTGTGATCTTCTCAGAACACAAGAGAATGGGAGGCCATGGGAGCTGCTACAAGGACCCTTACTCACATTCCTATCTCCCCTAGGAGGATGTCAGGGGACAATTTCTCCTCTCCTCCCTGATTGAGGAGATAGGAAGCTTTCTGTCCTGTGTTCCTCAGAGCTGGGGAATATAAAGTCACTTAGCTGCTGTCTAGATTTGGCTCCCCCTACAACTTGTGTTGTAGTCTTCTGGCCCTTTTATTTCTGTTATCCTTTTTGATGCGTGGAACAAAGACCACAGGTTACTGGCACCTTTGGCTAAACTTTCTTTCACTATCTACATAAGTAATAAACTGTCTAAATCTAAAAGTGTCTCATTACATCTTTTCAGGTCAGAGTAATCAGGCCTTGACTTTGGCCTTGCCTTGTTTTTATTAGTGAGCTTGACAAATTCTGTCATTGTAGGGGTGGTAAATTTAAATTGTCCTTTTAGAAAACATGGGGCCACACAGGCCAGGTTAGGAGGTAAGATAGATTTCCTGGGGGCACCTGGGTGGCTCAGTCAGTTAAGCATCTGACTTCCATTCAGGCCATAATCCTGTGGTCCGTGAGTTCCAGCCCCACCTTAGGCTCTGTGCTGACATCTTGGAGCCTGGAGCCTGCTTCAGATTCTGTGTCTCCATCTCTCTCTGCTCCTCCCCTGCTCACACTCTGTCTCTCTCTCTCTCCCCAAAATAAATAAACATTAAAAAATAAAAATTAAAGATTTCCGGGCATCTGGTAGCTCATGTTCTCACCTATGTAGTGCACAAAAGGGAAAGTAAGGTTCCTCTACTAAGGGATTATACGGGACATGTTAGGAAGGATAAGACATCTTGTGTTCAGGTAGTGCAGCCCTTGGCCTAAGAAGTGGGCAAGGGAGAGGAGTCAGGGTCTTCCCACAGGGGCTGTGTGAGCCCAGTTAGGAGATAGGACACTCAGGGATTCAGTAATGTTACCTGTTGATAAATGTTTGGAGGTCGAGTGGCTAGAAGTAAGATCAAAACCAGCTGCTCAACTGGTGTTTTGTTTTTATTAAAAGTGCATTTGTTGAGACCTTAAAACCAAAAGTAAATGCAAGGATATGTTTATTGTGCCACCCTTTTCCCCTACTCCTTGAGCTTTTGGCTATAGTGTAAATCCAGAGGTGCCTATTTTAAAGCTCTTTGTTCTGTGTTTCTGTTAAAAAACAAAAAGAAAAAAGAAAAGAAAAGAAAGCACCTAATTGTGGGAAAACTTTGCATGGAGAGATGTAAAAAAAAGTTTGTGAGTAAGGTTCAGGATGGTTCATAGTGTGTACCATTGTAAAAATGTGTACTTGGATTGAAATGTGATACGTGTTTGAAATTTGAATGCTTATAAAGCATTAGAAAATTCCTCTGATATCCAGAGTTTTCACTCTATATGAACGTTTTGTTGGTTGGCAAATTAAAGATCTCATTCTCAGTGGCCTTGGCTGCCTGCTAGCAGGAGTGACTGATAAGCCCCAACAAAACTCAAGGTCTGCTTGCTGGGAAAAGTTTCTTGAAACAATAGCAGCTTCACAATATTGAATCCCTCTGAAAGTCAAGGAAAAACTGCTGTCAGTTGCAAACTAAAAATTGGTATGTTCCTGATAGAAAATTTATAACTCTTACAGTCTGAGAAGTTGATACCACAGGGAACTTTGGTCCCCCTGCCCTGCTCCTGGCAGATTGACTCCATTTAGACTTTTAACTCCCTCCTCTTAGAGGCCTATAAGGGTTAAATGCCCTTTTAGAGCAAAGGATAGGTGAGACTCCTCTGGTTGATTAGCCAGATATGGAACAGGACCTTGGTGGGCAATAGCAGACCTAGTTACTGAACTGCTCAGGGAAAGGTAGACAACTGGTGCTTGACCATCATGATGATGAGAATCCTAATGATTTGCGTTAGTAGTTACAGTTAGAGATAAGAGGAGGGGGCCTCATAAAGCTAAAAAGTATTCCATGGTTGTTACTCACCCTCCTGTGCTACTGGGAAAGTAAAACTACTTCCCTCTGATCATTAGCTATAGACACAGGTAAAGTATTCCCTGGTAATCAAGAGTTGTCAGATACTCACAGATGTGCTAAGGTCCACTCTTACAATGACTAGGAAATATGGGAAATTAGAGGTAGGTTGGAGCAAAAGCCTAATTAAACTACAGAGGCTTGGCCCCTTTGACTAGCAGGTGAGGGAATTTTACTAGTCATACTAGTTTTGATGGGTGAGAGGGGATAGAAATCACTAGGTTACCCAAAGACTGACCCCATGCTTGAAGTCACATGCACCTTGGCTGATGACATGAGCATGGAAAAACATGTAAAGACCAATCAGGGCTTGATGCAGTGTGTCTTCACATGATAAAATGGTGGCCTACCTGAGATGAGTTTCTGTCATCTGATAAACACACAGGGATGGGAACAGGGAAAGCTATAACTTCCCTTATGGTCACTGTAACCTGAGCCTAGATTTGTAACGGAGAACATGAGTGTTCAGATGAGACATTCATCCAGGGTCAGATTGACTGATTTGTTCAGTTGGAAGTACCAGGCTATCAGGAACAATAAAATCTTCCCTTGTGCCCTGGAGATTGCCTCCAGATTCTGTCCAAGAAACTATCAGAATGGAATCCTGGACACAAGACTAAAAAATGTCTTTTAGGATAATGAAGACAAAAAAACCACACACACACAATAATTGAAGTTCTAGACCATAGGACCATGTGGACCAGGCTATTATGCCAGAGGAACTCCAGGGAAGAAAGTTATAATTTGCCCATTGTATTAGTCTATTCATGCTGCTATAATAAAGCACTATAGACTAAGTGGCTTAAACAACAGACATTTATTTCTCACAGTTCTAGGGCCTGGGAAGTCCAAGGCCAAGGTGCAAGCATATTTGGTGTTTGGTGTGAGAGCCTCTTTCTTGGTTTATAGACTGCCATATTCTTGCTGTGGCCTCACATGACAGAAGGGTCAAGGGAGCTCTCTAGGGTCTCTCTTATAAACACACTAGTCACATTCATGAAGGCTCCATTCTCATAAGCTAATCACATCCTGAAGCCTGTACTTCCAAATGCCATCATATTGGGGATTAGGTTTTAAACATATGAGTGTTGGGAGCACATAAACATTCAGTTCATTGCACCCATGAAACTCTCTCACTATCAGAACATAAGAGAACTACAGAACTTAAATATCCTGGCTGTCGTAGGGAATGATCCCTTGCCAGCTTCAGCATTTACTGTGGACAAACAGGAGGAGGACCAAGAGGACCTTGCTGAAGTTTATGCTGTTCAAGTTACTGTTGATCCAACACCACCTCTTTATCCAGACCTTACCACTTTCAAGACAAACAAGATTAGAACAAAGGTCAGGATCCTTCCTTCCCTAAGAGGGTCTGAAGGACTTGTGCACTGGTCAGCATGTTGGGAACATGGTGGAAATAAAGGTTGCCAAACCTTGTCAACCCTTTTGGACACTGGAACACAAAGACTATGGTGCTGAGCAGCACGCATAAGCATGGCCAGTAAGGTATGCTAAATGATGCCTGCCCCCAAAATGTTCACCTCCTAATCCCCAGCACCTGTGAATATGTTTCATGGCAAAGGGAACTAAGCAAGTGTGATTAAATTAATAATCTTGAGATGGGGAGTTTATGCTGGATTATCCAGGTGGGCCCAATGTGATCATAAGAATCATTATAGTCCTTATAAGAGGAAGGCAGAAGGTCAGAGGAGAGAAGACTCTATGCTGCTGGTATTGAAGATGGAAGAAGGGGCCACAAGTCAACAAGTTCAGATAGCCTCCAGAATATGGAAAAGGCAAGGTAATGGATTCTCCTCTGAAGTTTCCAAAAGGAAACTTAAAGTTAGCCCTGCTAACACTTTAATTTTAGAATTCTGACTTCCAGAACTGTAAAATAATAAAATTGTGTTGTTTTGAGCCACTGAGTTTGTGAAAATTTGTTACTGCACAATAGGAAAATTACACAGCCTCAAATTAATTAGATTTGGAAATAAATCTCAGATTGGACAATGGACTTATAAAACCTTATATGTGGGCCTTTTGGAGCCAATACCCACTAAAGTGGTTGTAATATACTTTTCTTGATTTTAAGGGTATCCCCCTTTTGAGAAATACCACAATTAGAATAGTGGTAGTGATGTGAATGGAAAACCAGGAGTGTTCCTGGCTTCCTGATTCTAGTCATGTAGTTACTGTAAAGCAATAAAGATACCAGGGTGGTAATCAAGAACTAGTTGAAGCAGAGATTCTTAAAGAAACTATATGATAATTTATTTCTGTGTGTCTGGTGAAAAAAGCCAATGGTATTTGACATTTCACTTTGAACTTTTATAAACAATGCAGAAAACAATTCCTAAACCTGATAAATAAAACCTGATTACCTTAAAAACTCCATCAAACAAAAGGGGGACACAATATCTGACAGACTTGTTCAGTATTTGAAGTTCATCATACTTCATATGAGGAAAAAGTAGCCATATTTTAATGTGGTCCTGATAAGCAACAGGCCCTAGAAACTATCTAGCAAGCTGTGGAGACTTGCACTTGGGCCACTCAGCAGTAAAGGAGCCCTTTCAGCTACAAGTGTCAGTAATTGACAATTATGCAGACTGGAGTTTGTGACAAAAAGATCTGACTACTAGACAATGGTGCTCCCTGGGGTTTTGGACAGCACCCCCCCCCCCCAACCACCACCGGGCAGTAGGTGATCACATTTGAGAGACTATTAGTGGCTTGTTATTGGGTGTTGGTGGACTCTGAGAGACTAACAAAGCAACAGAAATGTTGTTACACCCTGATATTCCCACCATGGAATGGGTCAGAAATGAGAACACCAACAAAATAGATATTATACAAAAGCATCCATTATTAACTGGAAGTAGTATATTCAGGGAAAAAGTAAGATAGGTATTATGGCATATCATCTCACAGTACATAAAAAAGTGTCTTGTCACCCTCCAGGTGAGGCTGTCTCATATATGGGGCCTGTTCCAGCACCTTGGGCCTCTTGGGGGCTTTAGTACCCTTGAGGTTCCTGAGGATGCCTGGGCCTGGTTCACAGATAGATCAGCTGAATTCAAAGCCAATTGAGGTGTACTAGGTCCTTGCTTCTGTGCAGCTCCAAAGAAAACTGTACTACAGTGATACATGAAAAAGGGAACTCTGTTCAAAAGTGTATTTCCATGGTGTTCGCCCTGGAAAACACCCCCTGAGAATACACCTTATTGTGTGTTCACTGACTTATGGGCAAAAGCTATAAAAAGCTGGCAGTGTTGTACCTGTGAGGAGGATGGCTACTAGATGATTAAGTCTCAGCCTCTGTAGAGATAACATTGTAAGGCAGCAAAGTGCACAAGACCCACAACCCCTGTTGGTGACCTGTACACACACACACACACACACACACACACACACACACACACACATATCAACTTGACTGTTTGTCCTATGTGGAAGACAGATGGATCTTGGAGAATAACAGTGGATCATTGTAAGTTTAACCTGGTGGTGCCTCCAGTTGCAGTTCAGTTCTTTTGGAGTGTAGCACATCTCTTCATGGGTCATGCTTTGTACCTTACCTTTAGGGATCTGCTGAGACGTGAATCTAGTTACAGGTCTAGAGGCAAATGGGTGGTGGAAATGAGTCTTGAGGAGAATCAGCATTGTCTTGCATGACTCACTGCCTGGGTGAAGACATTACAGTTTCCTCAGGGGATGCAGGGCTAATCTCAGATGGAGGTGGAGGGGCTGCTAACTCTGGGAGTGGGAAAGCTGCTACTACTGGGGGTGGGGAGGTCATTTTCACTGGCAAAGTAGATTCAGCAGAATTTAGAGGCTTCATGTCCTGAACTTCATCAAGGTCTTCCCATATGTTCCCATCCCAACTTATAATATCCCATTCTTTCCTAATCAATGCCCTGACTTTAACAGTACATACCCTGTGAGGCTGGGAGTTCAACTTGTGTTGTAATTCTGGTAATTCCTGGATGAAATTCTGTGTTTTATTTTTAGCAATCTCAGCCCTGAAGCTGTAGGAGAGAAGGGTCTTCTTCAGGGCACACATAGAAGCTTTCAGATAATTTATGTGGTGCTTGAGCTGGACATTCAAATCCCTGAGCCCACCCCTTTTTCCCACTACTTTGTCCAGTGACATTAGGAGCAACCTCCTAATGAGCCAATATCATTATATTTACCAATTTCCCAAAAATATCCAAAACCATCATATATGCAGTCACCCAGCTCCTTGCTTCTTATCAATCAAGTGATTGATTAGGAATATACAATACAGATATTTTGCATATCTGTATTGCCAGATCCTGCCATGTTCTATCATTGCTCTCTTTACTACTAGAAATAGTCATGAGCATCTTTAAATCTAGTAAGTATGAAGAGTCAATTCCAGTAACCCTGAAACAGTTCAGAAAACTTATTCTTAACATCTATTCCTCTAGAACCACTGTCAGTACCAAAATCTGTATTAATCAGGGTTCTCTCCAGAAAACAAAACCAATTGGATGCTAATTAATGTATTCATTTATTTATTATGAAGAATTGGCTCAAGTGATTATGGAGGCTAAGAAGTCCCAGAGTCTGACGCCTGGAAGCCAGAGACCCAGGAAAGCTCTGAAGGCCTGAGAACCAGGAGGACCTGATGGTATGAGTCTCAGTCTCAGGGCAGAAGACTGGTGTGCCAGCTCAAACAGTATGACAGAAAGGGGACAACTTCTCCCTTCTGCTTTTTTGTTCTATTCAGGCCCTCAACAGATTGAATGATGCCCACCCACATTGGGAAGAGCAATCTGCTTTACTCAGTCTACCAATTCAATTGTTAATCTTATTCAGAAATATCACCACAAACACACCAGAAATAATATTTCAAATATCTGGACATCCTGTGATCCAATCAAGTTGATATGTAAAAGTAACCATCATACTGATCAAATCTGCAGCATCCAGAAAAGGATACCTGGATACAGCATCCATCTGAATATAGCATTGCATGGGGTATGGTAATTCATCTATAATCCAGGGTTGAACTCCAAAAGCTAGACCTACTAATTCCAGGGCTCAACACAAAAAGCAAGACCTAGTACATGAGGCCAAGAAGCCTGGCAAATGTGCCCAGACTGCTAGCTACACATTCAAGTGGCAAAGGGAGCTTTGGGGCACATATCCAGAGGTACTAGATCTAGCTGGTTCTGACAAGTAGACTATAATAGCCCCCTACTCTCCTCTTGAGAGTGCCATATGGCATTGGCTTCATAGACACCTTTTCAGGGTATGGCATTGCCATCCCTGTCCACTTAGCAAATGGAGACCATACTAGGTCTTAGGTGGGTTATGTTGCATATTTTGATTCTCTAAACATGTGATTAGACATTGGTACTGTCTTTATAGCAAAAAATAACAAATAGTGGGAAGTTATATAGGCATTCTATGGACATTTTATGCCCTGTATCATTCCCAGGCAGTAGATGGATTGAAAGATAAAATAAACTCTTAAAGGAGAAAATGATAAAGATAACTGAATAACCAAGGCTAAGCTCCCAGTGGAACACACACTTATAATAGGCAGTTTGGGCTCTAAGTGTGGTAATTCCTCAGAAGGTTACCTTCCATCTAAATAAAATGCCTGATTATGAGGTTGGGGAGTGGGGGAGGAAGCCAAGATGGGCTGTAAGAAAATCCAAACCACTTAATTCACTCTTCTCACTCTATTGTTTGTTGCTTCCACACATACTCCTGGGAAATCAGGCTACTAGAACTTGGAAGAAGCAAGATCGTGGGGATGGGAGACTAATCTGATGCTTCTTCAGTTGTCTGGCTATGCTCACTGAATTTGGGCAATTGTGGATATTGATGATAGTTATTAATATGAGGTAATAACTTCTAAGGTGGTCTGGGCATAGCCCACGTGTCAGAGGGTGGGAGAGCATCTCAAATGGTACAAGAAATACAGATAAATTTCTGAGCCACATAGATACAAAACAAAGGATATGTTTGAGTAACACATTGGGAGGATTGGAAAAAATGGTGAAGTAACTGCTTCAGGAACCAGTCATACCAATCATGTGGCTGTGGAAAGAGAATAACAGCCCTGGCTGGTGTGAAGAGAAAATCTTTGACCTTGGGTGGACAAAGGTGGAGAGTATTAATTTCTGTCTCCCTCCCTCAGTTCTTATCCATAGTACATCTGGTCAATTTAACACTGAGTGCCACTATTACCCATAACTCAATTGCTGACCAAGAACAAATCTTAGTTTAAGAACTCTCAGAAACCTCCCAACATCCAATGACTCCAGAAAGAACAAAGATTAACATTCTAGACACTGATATGATTCTCTTTAGCTTTATGTTGTTATTGCTGGACTCTTTTCTCTGCTTACATATTTAACTGGTTTGACTGCAACTGACTAAGGTCTCTCCTCCAGATGGTTCCCATCATTCTACTAGGAGTTACAGTTGTCAATCTTATCCAATGTTGCCTAAGTCAAACAGAACAGATTTGGTACAATCCCCTAATGTTACAATTAATTGACCTATCTGGGTGGTGCAATAGTCTGACTCCATTTTTGTATTATTGTAGACTTCTGACAGCTTTTAAGCCTCACCTCTCCCTCTTGTTCATCTACCCACATTTGCGAAAGCTGATAAAAAACCAAAGTGCACCCTTCATTGGTGATAATGAGGGTTTCAAATCATGCAAGACCCTAATTATGCATAGGGACACTTGCCGTGGCCCCACCCCCTAACCACAATAAAAACTCCAAGCCAGTTTCCTTTTCTTGCTCCGTCATGGCATTTTCAGATCTGTTTGGGAAGCCTACCCTGTTCTCCCTCAAAATCCTCATTATGTGAATGTTAAACCTTTGAATATGTTCTTGGTGCATATGTGGCATCATCTGAACCTTATTTGGGGTGAGGGGTTTATCCTGTGCCTTCAGAGTGGGCACAACTATTGGCAATGTGAGTAGTGTAGTCTAGATGATGACCACCACCATTGGGGGTCTTTTTTTTTTTCTCTTGCTTTGGCTTGATAACTTGCTCTGCTATCTGATGAAAAGTATGTAATTTGAGCTGTTACTTACTGGCTGGCTTGCCTTTTGAGCTGTCCTCCTTTGTGTTGCATATGCTGTGTTCTACCAAGTTTCTAAGCTGGAAGTTTTGATAAATAATTGGGATTTGTGGACTGGAATAAGGGATTGTTGTTCTCTTTAAAGTATCCCTGGGATATTTGTCATGGCCCAGACCCATCTATGTGTCTTATAATGAATGATTTGTTTCAAATTCAGAATTAGCTGTTACTGACACTAGGCTCAGGGGTATAACTTTTACCTTGTGATCAATCAGTTGTGTATCTCAACCAGTCATTGGTTCCCCTTTCTATAGAGCATTCATGGGAAAAGCTATACCCTGTGAAATATATGCAATATATGAATGGGTCAGGTGGTCACTTGTGTAGAGGAAGAAGAGTCACTATTTGAGGATTAGTTGCTATTTGAAGATTTGAATTATTGAGGCCCACAACCCTAAATGCAGATGGCTCACTAGGACTACACAGGATACTTTAGTTCCTGCTGCTGCCTATGCCTGTTACCAAAAATGATCCTCATCCTGAGGATAATCATGGACAAAATGACAATGACACTCTTGTAGCATACCAAGAGATTAATTCAAACCTAACTTAAGCCCATGGTCCTTAAACCCTAAAAAACAAAAAAACAAACAACAAAAAAAAACTATTGTGATGTGGAAGGCCCCTAACCCTCATGATACCAATTTGAGGCTCTCTGCAGAAATAAGTTTATAAATAAATAGGGTAGGGATAATGTCTCCAAATATATGGAGAGAGAAAAAGAGAGGAGTGGGGGGAGGAGTGGAGGGAGGGAGGGAGAGAGGGAGAGAAGTAAGGATTAAGGAGTGCTCTTGTGATGAGTACCAGGTGTTGTATGGAATTGTTCAACCACTGTATTGTACACCTGAAACTAATATCACACTGTGTTAACTATACTGGAATTAAAACAAAAAACTTAAAAAAAAGAGAAGAGGAGAGGAAGAAGAAGGAGGAGGAGACAAAGGAGGAGGATAAAAAGAAGAAGGGAAAAGGTGGATATAGAAAGAAGAAAAAGAAACAAAGGTCCAGAATCTGACCCAGTTGTAAAACCAACACTTACTAAATGAATTCATACAGGAAAAAGGTAAAGGGGCACTAACTGGCATTTGTGCATCTATAGCATAGGTACTGAATTAATTTTAACAGCTGCTGAAATGCAAAATTGGCAAAACTTCATGGCCTTAATTCTGGGGCTCCACTTGCAGTTATAATTTGGATCTCACTAAATTTATGCATGGTGGGATAGATAATTTTATGTTTAAATTGGAGGGTGTTTTGGGATGAGATTAAACATTCAGCAGCCTTCCCCACTGCGGAGCAGGGGGAGCCAGGCCTGGAACCTCTCCCTGGGGCCCTGATGGTAGAGGTTGATATGCACAGTGATCATGGCAGCACCTGGATCCAGCAACAGTACCGTGCTGTTGCGCACCACAAAACACTTGGTGCTGAATTACTTCTCCAGCGGGGACCTGCTCCAAGACAACATGCTTTGGGGCACAGAAGTTGGTGTGTTATCCAACACTTTCATTGACCAAGGGAAGCTCATGCCAGATGATGTCATGCCTTGGCCGGACCTTCATGAGCTAAAAATCCTCACCCAATTTAGCTGGCTATTGTATGGTTTTCCAAGGACACTTCCACAGGCAGAAGCCCTGGATGGAGCTTATCAAGTAGACACAGCAGTACATCTGAACGTGGCCTTTGAGGTCATTAAGCAATGTCTCACTGCTTGGTGGATTCATCTAGCCAGAGGCTGAGTCTACAACATCGATTTCAACCCTCCCAAGACTGTGAGCATTGATGGCCGGAGTGGAGAGCCTCTCATTCAGTGTGAGGATGATAAGCCAGAGTCAACTGTGGAGAGACTTAAGGCTTACGAAGTCCAAACAGAGCCAGTCCTAGAATTTTACCAGAAAGGGGGGGGGGGTGTTGGAAAAATTCTCCGGAACAGAAACCAACAAGATCAGGCCCTATGTCTATGCTTTCTTACAAGCAAACAAAAGTTCCACAAATAAACCTGAGAGCATCAGCTACTCAATGAGGAAAAAGGCATATAACTAGTACAATGAGCAGATGCCCCTCATTTGTGCATTTAGAAACTCCTTGTCCTGAGAGTGGCTTGTATGAATTCTTTGAAAATTATATTAGTTTCACTTGTACTGATTTTCTTCTAGAAATTAAGGATGTGCCAAATAGGTCTGATACTAAGATTAATCTTTCCGTCTGGTGTGTTTTATTGAGTTATCTTCTTTGGGTGTGCAATTCAAAAACATCAGATATGTCTTAACTTTTGAAAAACCTTCTGAAGCATAATTAGAAGAGCAATTGGTAGTAATATAACTTTTGTTAAGAAGAGTGGTTGATAAAAAGCTTATTTTTCTGGAAAAGTTAAAAAAAATCCTATGACATTTGGGGAAATATTTCATCAGGGAAATTTGCATAGACTAATGCCAAAAAACTGGCATCATTAGCACTGTGCTTCATGATTTTGTGAGACACCATGTCTATCAGATTTCAGAAAAAAAGCAACTGGATGTGCAGATTAGTTTCAGGATGCAAATTCACTGCTGCCTTTACACTAAGAAATTTAAAACTTAGCCACATATGCAGTATTTATTTTGTTGTTAAACATAACTTCAGTTTACTCGAAAGTTTCAGTCTTATAAAATTGTATTACATTAGCATATGGGAAAGCATTACTTTCTGTGACATGTTTTCTTTTGAGAATACATGTGTATTGAGGAAAAGGATTTATGTTAGAAATAGACATTAGAAGTTCTTGCAAAAGCACCGGAGCTGAAGTTGCAATGGAAAATGTAATTATAGTCTTACGTTTTCACCTGTTACTCAGGTTAAGAAGTATGTGCTTTAGGATTTGCCAGTTTCTCTTTTTGATCAGTATGTATGATCTTCCATGATGACTAACAAAGTATGAAAAGAGAAAAGAGAAAGAGAAAAAGAAAAAAAAAAGAAAAGAAAACCCATGGCCCTAAGTAAAGCAAGTATACTCTGTCATTAGGGAATAGAAATAGATCAGGTATGTCTGGGGAAAATTACCTTGACATACATAACAATCATAATTAGTAAACAGGTACAGTAGTTAAAAGGATTTACATGGCATATTAAAAAAAGAACAGGAGGGGCGCCTGGGTGGCGCAGTCGGTTAGGCGTCCGACTTCAGCCAGGTCACGATCTGGTGGTCCGTGAGTTCGAGCCCCGCGTCAGGCTCTGGGCTGATGGCTCAGAGCCTGGAGCCTGTTTCCGATTCTGTGTCTCCCTCTCTCTCTGCCCCTCCCCCGTTCATGCTCTGTCTCTCTCTGTCCCAAAAATAAATAAAAAACGTTGAAAAAAAAATTAAAAAAAAAAAAAAGAACAGGAAAGTAATTGAGTTTGCTGAAGGAGTTAGTTCTTTATTCCCAAAGAATTTGACACCTGCTAACGTTCACTGTTATCCTATCATCTGGCAGAGAAAGAACTCTGTGTATGTAAGTTGAGTAGCCACTTAAAAATGGAGATGATTTGATTTTTTAATGTCACAACAAGGATGCATGCTTATATCCTATGGCTGGTAGTAAGAAGACTGGGACAATGAGAAGTAGAGGATTAACCCAACTACATCTTCAATGGAGTCTTTACTCTTACTTAACTTGCTGCTAAATCACATGAGTCAAGCCCTTGTACAAGTTTTATCAACTGCCTTTGAACATTTGACTCATTTTGAACATTACTCGTATTCTCGGCACTTAAAATACAAATGTCAGCAAGAACGTGGTTCTTTATGTATTTTGTTGGGAAAAATTATTTTGTTTTTATTATTTATTTATATTTTGAAGATTCCTTTAAAAAGTATTATTTATTTATTTATTTATTTATTTATTTATTTATTTATTTATTTTAATATGAAATTTATTGCCAAATTGGTTTCCATACAACACCCAGTGCTCATCCCAACAGGTGCCCTCCTCAATACCCATCACCCACCCTCCCTTCCCTCCCACCCTGCATCAACCTTCAGTTTGTCCTCAGTTCTTTTTTTTATTTATTTATTTATTTATTTATTTATTTATTTATTTTTTAATATATGAAATTTACTGTCAAATTGGTTTCCATACAACACCCAGTGCTCATCCCAAAAGGTGCCCTCCTCAATACCCATCACCCACCCTGCCCTCCCTCCCACCCCCCATCAACCCTCAGTTTGTTCTCAGTTTTTAACAGTCTCTTATGCTTTGGCTCTCTCCCACTCTAACCTCTTTTTTTTTTTTTTTTCCCTTCCCCTCCCCCATGGGTTTCTGTTACGTTTCTCAGGATCCACATAAGAGTGAAACCATATGATATCTGTCTTTCTCTGTATGGCTTATTTCACTTAGCATCACACTCTCCAGTTCCATCCACGTTGCTACAAAAGGCCATATTTCATTCTTTCTCATTGCCACGTAGTATTCCATTGTGTATATAAACCACAATTTCTTTATCCATTCATCAGTTGATGGACATTTAGGCTCTTTCCATAATTTGGCGATTGTTGAGAGTGCTGCTATAAACATTGGGGTACAAGTGCCCCTATGCATCAGTACTCCTGTATCCCTTGGATAAATTCCTAGCAGTGCTATTGCTGGGTCATAGGGTAGGTCTATTTTTAATTTTCTGAGGAACCTCCACACTGCTTTCCAGAGCGGCTGCACCAATTTGCATTCCCACCAACAGTGCAAGAGGGTTCCCGTCTCTCCACATCCTCTCCAGCATCTATAGTCTCCTGATTTCTTCATTTTGGCCACTCTGACTGGCGTGAGGTGGTATCTGAGTGTGGTTTTGATTTGTATTTCCCTGATGAGGAGCGACGTTGAACATCTTTTCATGTGCCTGTTGGCCATCCGGATGTCTTCTTTAGAGAAGTGTCTATTCATGTTTTCTGCCCATTTCTTCACTGGGTTATTTGTTTTTCGGGTGTGGAGTTTGATGAGCTCTTTATAGATTTTGGATACTAGCCCTTTGTCCGATGTGTCATTTGCAAATATCTTTTCCCATTCCGTTGGTTGCCTTTTAGTTTTGTTGGTTGTTTCCTTTGCTGTGCAGAAGCTTTTTATCTTCATAAGGTCCCAGTAATTCACTTTTGCTTTTAATTCCCTTGCCTTTGGGGATGTGCCGAGTAAGAGATTGCTACGGCTGAGGTCAGAGAGGTCTTTTCCTGCTTTCTCCTCTAAGGTTTTGATGGTTTCCTGTCTCACATTCAGGTCCTTTATCCATTTTGAGTTTATTTTTGTGAATGGTGTGAGAAAGTGGTCTAGTTTCAACCTTCTGCATGTTGCTGTCCAGTTCTCCCAGCACCATTTGTTAAAGAGACTGTCTTTTTTCCATTGGATGTTCTTTCCTGCTTTGTCAAAAATGAGTTGGCCATACGTTTGTGGGTCTAGTTCTGGGGTTTCTATTCGATTCCATTGGTCTATGTGTCTGTTTTTATGCCAATACCATGCTGTCTTGATGATGACAGCTTTGTAGTAGAGGGTAAAGTCTGGGATTGTGATGCCTCCTGCTTTGGTCTTCTTCTTCAAAATTACTTTGGCTATTCGGGGCCTTTTGTGGTTCCATATGAATTTTAGGATTGCTTGTTCTAGTTTCGAGAAGAATGCTGGTGCAATTTTGATTGGGATTGCATTGAATGTGTAGATAGCTTTGGGTAGTATTGACATTGTGTCAATATTTATTCTTCCAATCCATGAGCAGGGAATGTCTTTCCATTTCTTTATATCTTCTTCAATTACCTGCATAAGCTTTCTATAGTTTTCAGCATACAGATCTTTTACATCTTTGGTTAGATTTATTCCTAGGTATTTTATGCTTCTTGGTGCAATTGTGAATGGGATCAGTTTCTTTATTTGTCTTTCTGTTGCTTCATTGTTAGTGTATAAGAATGCAACTGATTTCTGTACATTGATTTTGTATCCTGCAACTTTGCTGAATTCATGTATCAGTTCTAGCAGACTTTTGGTGGAGTCTATCGGATTTTCCATGTATAATATCATGTCATCTGCAAAAAGCGAAAGCTTGACTTCATCTTTGCCAATTTGGATGCCTTTGATTTCCTTTTGTTGTCTGATTGCTGATGCTAGAACTTCCAGCACTATATTAAACAGCAGCGGTGAGAGTGGGCATCCCTGTCGTGTTCCTGATCTCAGGGAAAAAGCTCTCAGTTTTTCCCCATTGAGGATGATGTTAGCTGTGGGCTTTTCATAAATGGCTTTTATGATCTTTAAGTATGTTCCTTCTATCCCGACTTTCTCAAGGGTTTTTATTAAGAAAGGGTGCTGGATTTTGTCAAAGGCCTTTTCTGCATCGATTGACAGGATCATATGGTTCTTCTCTTTTTTTTTTGTTAATGTGATGTATCACGTTGATCGATTTGCGAATGTTGAACCAGCCCTGCATCCCAGGAATGAATCCCACTTGATCATGGTGAATAATTCTTTTTATATGCTGTTGAATTCGATTTGCTAGTATCTTATTGAGAATTTTTGCATCCATATTCATCAGGGATATTGGCCTGTAGTTCTCTTTTTTTACTGGGTCTCTGTCTGGTTTAGGAATCAAAGTAATACTGGCTTCCTAGAATGAGTCTGGAAGTTTTCCTTCCCTTTCTATTTCTTGGAATAGCTTGAGAAGGATAGGTATTATCTCTGCTTTAAACGTCTGGTAGAACTCCCCTGGGAAGCCATCTGATCCTGGACTCTTATTTGTTGGGAGATTTTTGATAACCGATTCAATTTCTTCGCTGGTTATGGGTCTGTTCAAGCTTTCTATTTCCTCCTGATTGAGTTTTGGAAGAGTGTGGGTGTTTAGGAATTTGTCCATTTCTTCCAGGTTGTCCAATTTGTTGGCATATAATTTTTCATAGTATTCCCTGATAATTGTTTGTATCTCTGAGGGATTGGTTGTAATAATCCCATTTTCATTCATGATTTTATCTATTTGGGTCATCTCCCTTTTCTTTTTGAGAAGCCTGGCTAGAGGTTTGTCAATTTTGTTTATTTTTTCAAAAAACCAACTCTTGGTTTCGTTGATCTGCTCTACAGTTTTTTTAGATTCTATATTGTTTATTTCTGCTCTGATCTTTATGATTTCTCTTCTTCTGCTGGGTTTAGGCTGCCTTTGCTGTTCTGCTTCTATTTCCTTTAGGTGTGCTGTTAGATTTTGTATTTGGGATTTTTCTTGTTTCTTGAGATAGGCCTGGATTGCAATGTATTTTCCTCTCAGGACTGCCTTCGCTGCGTCCCAAAGCGTTTGGATTGTTGTATTTTCATTTTCGTTTGTTTCCATATATTTTTTAATTTCTTCTCTAATTGCCTGGTTGACCCACTCATTCGTGAGTAGGGTGTTCTTTAACCTCCATGCTTTTGGAGGTTTTCCAGACTTTTTCCTGTGGTTGATTTCAAGCTTCATAGCATTGTGGTCTGAAAGTATGCATGGTATAATTTCAATTCTTGTAAACTTATGAAGGGCTGTTTTGTGACCCAGTATATGATCTATCTTGGAGAATGTTCCATGTGCACTCGAGAAGAAAGTATATTCTGTTGCTTTGGGATGCAGAGTTCTAAATATATCTGTCAAGTCCATCTGATCCAATGTATCATTCAGGGCCCTTGTTTCTTTATTGACTGTGTGTCTAGATGATCTATCCATTTCTGTAAGTGGTGTGTTAAAGTCCCCTGCAATGACCACATTCTTATCAATAAGGTTGCTTATGTTTATGAGTAACTGTTTTATATATCTGGGGGCTCCGGTATTTGGCGCATAGACATTTATAATTGTTAGCTCTTCCTGATGGATAGACCCTGTAATTATTATATAATGCCCTTCTTCATCTCTTGTTACAGCCTTTAATTGAAAGTCTAGTTTGTCTGATATAAGTATGGCTACTCCAGCTTTCTTTTGGCTTCCAGTAGCATGGTAAATAGTTCTCCATCCCCTCACTCTCAATCTAAAGGTGTCCTCAGATCTCAAATGAGTCTCTTGTAGACAGCAAATAGATGGGTCTTGTTTTTTTATCCATTCTGATACCCTATGTCTTTTGGTTGGCGCATTTAATCCATTTACATTCAGTGTTATTATAGAAAGATACGGGTTTAGAGTCATTGTGATGTCTGTATGTTTTATGCTTGTAGTGATGTCTCTGGTACTTTGTCTCACAGGATCCCCCTTAGGATCTCTTGTAGGGCTGGTTTCATGGTGACAAATTCCTTCAGTTTTTGTTTGTTTGGGAAGACCTTTATCTCTCCTTCTATTCTAAATGACAGACTTGCTGGATAAAGGATTCTCGGCTGCATATTTTTTCTGTTTAGCACACTGAAGATATCGTGCCAAGCCTTTCTGGCCTGCCAAGTTTCAAAGGAGAGATCAGTCACGAGTCTTATAGGTCTCCCTTTATATGTGAGGGCACGTTTATCCCTTGCTGCTTTCAGAATTTTCTCTTTATCCTTGTATTTTGCCAGTTTCACTATGATATGTCGTGCAGAAGATCGATTCAAGTTACGTCTGAAGGGAGTTCTCTGTGCCTCTTGGATTTCAATGCCTTTTTCCTTCCCCAGTTCAGGGAAGTTCTCAGCTATAATTTCTTCAAGTACCCCTTCAGCACCTTTCCCTCTCTCTTCCTCCTCTGGGATACCAATTATGCGTATATTATTTCTTTTTAGTGTATCACTTAGTTCTCTAATTTTCCCCTCATACTCCTGGATTTTTTTATCTCTCTTTCTTTCAGCTTCCTCTTTCTCCATAACTTTATCTTCTAGTTCACCTATTCTCTCCTCTGCCTCTTCAATCCGAGCCGTCGTGGTTTCCATTTTGTTTTGCATTTCGTTTAAAGCGTTTGTCAGCTCCTCGTGACTGTGCCTTAGTCCCTTGATCTCTGTAGCAAGAGATTCTCTGCTGTCCTGTATACTGTTTTCAAGCCCAGCGATTAATTTTATGACTATTATTCTAAATTCACTTTCTGTTATATTATTTAAATCCTTTTTGATCAGTTCATTAGCTGTTGTTATTTCCTGGAGATTCTTCTGAGGGGAATTCTTCCGTTTGGTCATTTTGGACAGTCCCTGGAGTGGTGAGGACCCGCAGGGCACTTCCCCTGTGCTGTGGTGTATAACTGGAGTTGGTGGGCGGGGCCGCAGTCCGACCTGATGTCTGCCCCCAGCCCACCGCTGGGGCCACAGTCAGACTGGTGTGTGCCTTCTCTTCCCCTCTCCTAGGGGCGGGATTCACTGTGGGGTGGTGTGGCCCGTCTGGTCTACTTGCACACTGCCAGGCTTGTGGTGCTGGGGAGCTGGCGTATTAGCTGGGGTGGGTAGGCAAGGTGCACGGGGGCGGGAGGGGCAGGCTTAGCTCGCTTCTCCTTAGGTGATCCACTTCAGGAGGGGCCCTGTGGCAGCGGGAGGGAGTCAGATCCGCTGCCGGAGGTTTGGCTCTGCAGAAGCACAGAGTTGGGTGTTTGCGCGGAGCGAGCAAGTTCCCTGGCAGGAACTGGTTCTCTTTGGGATTTTGGCTGGGGGATGGGCGGGGGAGATGGCGCTGGCGAGCGCCTTTGTTCCCCGCCAAGCTGAGCTCTGCCGTCCGGGGGCTCAGCAGCTCTCCCTCCCTTTGTCCTCCAGCCTTCCCGCTTTCTGAGCAGAGCTGTTAACTTCTGACCTCCCAGACGCTAAGTCGCGCTTGCTGTCGGAACACAGTCCGTCCGGCCCCTCCGCTTTTGCCAGCCCGACTCGGGGGCTCTGCTTGGCCGGCGAGCCGCCCCTCCGCCCCGGCTCCCTCCCGCCAGTCCGTGGAGTGCGCACCGCCTCGCCGCCCTTCCTACCCTCTTCCGTGGGCCTCTCGTCTGCGCTTGGCTCCGGAGACTCCGTTCTGCTAATCCTCTGGCGGTTTTCTGGGTTCTTTAGGCAGGTGTAGGTGGAATCTAAGTGATCAGCAGGACGCGCGGTGAGCCCAGCGTCCTCCTAAGCCGCCATCTTCCGGAACTCCCCTTGTCCTCAGTTCTTAAGAGTCTCTTATGGTTTGGCTCCCTCCCTCTCTAACATTTTTTTTCCTTCCCCTCCCCCATGGTCTTCTGTTAAGTTTCTCAGGATACACATAAGAGTTAAAACATATGGTATCTGTCTTTCTCTGTATGACTTATTTCACTTAGCATAACACTCTCCAGTTCCATCCACATTGCTACAAAAGGCCATATTTCATTCCTTCTCATTGCCAAGTAGTATTCCATTGTGTATATAAACCACAATTTCTTTATCCATTCATCAATTTATCGAAATTTAGGCTCTTTCTATAATTTGGCTAATGTTGAAAGTGCTGCTATAAATATTGGAGTACAAGTGCCCCTATACATCAGCACTACTGTATCCCTTGGGTAAATTCCTAGCAGTGCTATTGCTGGGTCATAGGGTACATCTATTTTTGATCTTTTGAGGAACCTCCACACTGTTTTCCAGAGCGGCTGCACCAATTTGCATTCCCACCAACAGTGCAAGAGGGTTCCCATTTGTCCACATCCTCACCAGCATCTATAGTCTCCTGATTTGTTCATTTTAGCCACTCTGACTGACGTGAGGTGATATCTCAATGTGGTTTTGATTTGTATTTCCCTGATGAGGAGTGACGTTGAGCATTTTTTCATGTGCCTGGTGGCCATCTGGATGTCTTCTTTAGAGAAGTGTCTATTCATGTTTTCTTCCCATTTCTTCACTGGATTATTGGTTTTTTGGGTGTGGAGTTTGGTGAGTTCTTTATAGATTTTGGAGACTAGCCCTTTGTCCGATATGTCATTTGCAAATATCTTTTTTCATTCCGTTGGTTGCCTTTTAGTTTTGTTGGTTGTTTCCTTTGCTGTGCAGAAGCTTTTTATCTTCATGAGGTCCCAATAGTTCACATTTGCTTTTAATTTCCTTGCCTTTGGGGATGTGTCAAGTAAGAAATTGCTGCGGCTGAGGTCAGAGAGGTCTTTTCCTGCTTTCTCCTCTAAGGTTTCGATGGTTTCCTGTCTCACATTCAGGTCCTTTATCCATTTTGAGTTTATTTTTGTGAATGGTGTAGGAAAGTGGTCTAGTTTCAACCTTCTGCATGTTGCTGTCCAGTTCTCCCAGCACCATTTGTTAAAGAGACTCTCTTTTTTCCATTGGCTATTCTTTCCTGCTTTGTCAAAGATTAGTTGGCCATACTTTTATGAGTCTAACTCTGGGGTTTCTATTCTATTCCATTGGTCTCTGTGTCTGTTTTTGTGCCAGTACCATGCTGTCTTGAGGATTGCATCTTTGTAGTAGAGGCTAAAGTCTGGGATTGTGATACCTCCCGCTTTGGTCTTCTTCTTCAAAATTACTTTGACTATTCGGGGTCTTTTGTGGTTCCATACAAATTTTAGGATTGCTTGTTCTAGCTTCATGAAGAATGCTGGTGCAATTTTGACTGGGATTGCATTGAATGTGTAGATAGCTTTGGGTAGTATTGACATTTTAACAATATTCTTCCAATCCATGAGCAGGGAATGTTTTCCATTTCTTTATATCTTCTTCAATTTCCTTCATAAGCTTTCTATAATTTTCAGCATACAGATCTTTGACATCTTTGGTTAGGTTTATTCCTAGGTATTTTATGCTTCTTGGTGCAATTGTGAATGGTATCAGTTTCTTTATTTGTCTTTCTGTTGCTTCATTATTAGTGTATAAGAATGCAACTGATTTCTGTACACTGATTTTGTACCCTGCGACTTTGCTGAATTCACGTATCACTTCTAGCAGACTTCTGGTGGAGTCTATCGGGTTTTCCATGTATAATATCATGTCATCTGCAAAAAGTGAAAGCTTGACTTCACCTTTGCCAATTTTGATGCCTTTGATTTCCTTTTGTTGTCTGATTGCTGATGCTAGCACTTCCAACACTATGTGAAACAACAGCGGTAAGAATGGACATCCCTGTTGTGTCTCTGATCTCAGGGGGAAAGCTCTCAGTTTTTCCCCATTGAGGATGATATTTCCTGTGGGCTTTTCATAAATGGCTTTTATGATGTTTAAGTATGTTCCTTCTGTCCCAACTTTATTGAGCGTTATTTATAAAGGATGCTGAATTTTGTCAAATGCTTTTTCTGCATCGATTGACAGGATCATATGGTTCATATCTTTTCTTTTATCAATGTGATGTATCACATTGATTTGTGAATGTTGAACCAGCCCTGCAGCCCAGGAATGAATCCCACTTGATCTTGGTGTAGAATTCTTTTTATATGCTGTTGAATTCGATTTGCTGGTATCTTATGGAGAATTTTGCATCCATATTCATCAGGGATATTGGCCTGTAGTTCCCTTTTTTTGCTGGGTCTCTGTCTGGTTTAGGAATCAAAGTAATTCTGGCTTCATAGAATGAGTCTGGAAGTTTTCCTTCCCTTTCTATTTTTTGGAACAGCTTGAAAAGGGTAAGTATTATTTCCGCTTTAAATGTCTGGTAGAATTTCCCAGGGAAGCTATGTGGTCCTGGACTCTTATTTGTTGGGAGATTTTTGATAACTGATTCAATTTCTTCGCTGTTTATGGGTCTGTTCAAGTTTTCTATTTCTTCCTGTTTGAGTTTTGGAAGTGTGTGGGTGCTTACGAATTTGTCCATTTCTTCCAAGTTGTCCAGTTTGTTGGCATTTTAGATGGGAGGACACCTTCAGATTGAAAGTGAGGGGATGGAGAACTATCTATCATGCTACTGGAAGTCAAAAGAAAGCTGGAGCAGCCATACTTATATCAGACAAACTAGACTTTAAAGGCTGTAGTAAGAGATGAATAAGGTCATTACATAATAATTACAGGGTCTATCCAACAGGAAGAGCTAACAATGATAAATATCTATGTGCCAAATAGGGGAGCCCCCAACTGTATGAAACAATTAATCACAAACATAAGCATTTAGGACACAGACACGTATGGAGGGAAGACCATGTGAAGGCACAAGGAGAAGATGGCCATCTCCAAGCCAAGGAGAGAAGATTTAGCAGAAACCAACTCTGCTGATACCTTCATCTCAGACATCTTAACTCTTGAATTAGAAGAAAAGAAATTCTGTTTTTAAGCCACAACCCAGTCTGTGGTACTTTGTTATGGAAGCCTGAGAAAACTGGTACACATACTTTTCGTACCTTTGAGGAGGTTGGTTTTATAGCTATTTACTATGCTATAACTCCTCTTCCTACTACTACTACTAATATAATGACCACATAATAATATAATAATTCCTGTGTCTGAGCAACCAAGCTGTGATGAGAAAACCTTAAGTCACATTTAATTAATCTCAAATGCATGACCATGAATGCTCCTTACTTTCACTCTCAGTTCTACCAATACCACATACAATAGTCCTCAATTGGTAGCAACTCTCCTTCTTCCGAATAACCTCCCTGAATAATTCATTGAGATGACAGGAGCAATAAAGTGGGACTTCTCAGAACTCCTCAAACCCAATCTACTTGTTTCTACCCTGGGATTCTCTGCCAACTCTCTGCACACATGCTCCTGAGTGCAACCAGCCCCTGTCTGCTTAGAATCCTATGTCCTTCACCATCTCAGGGACTTTGCTCCTGCAATTATCACTTTTCTCTCCTGAACAATAAATTACCTCCTCTACATTGATTTGCTCCTAAGTTAGAGGGGAAAATACTAAGTCCCTCCCCATACATCCTTCTGTACCTACTGGCATATTTATCCATGTACTTCAAAGATATACAGCTTCAGTATATCCTAAAATCATCCATTCCTCAACCCACCTCATCAGAGCTGATTCTCAAAATTATATGGAAAGGAAAATGAATCCAAATAGCCAAAACAATTCTGAGGAAGGACAATGCTGAAGAACTCACACTAATATCAAGACTAACTATAATCTCACATAATCAAAACGGTGTGTTATTGGGGAAAAAGTAGACATACCAGAAGAATCCAGAAATAGACCCATAGGTATGATCAATTAATTTTCAACAAAGGTGCCAAGGCAATTCAATGGAGAAAGATAAATTTTTCAAGAAATAGTGTTGGAGGGGCGCCTGGGTGGCTCAGTCAGTTTTGGATATCGTCCTGAGCTCACAGTTTGTCCGACTTTGGATCAGGTCATGATCTCACAGTCAGTGAGTTCAAACCCGCGTCCGGCTCTGTGCTGACAGCTCAGAGCCTGGAGTCAGCTTCAGATTCTGTGTCTCCCTCTCTCTCTGCCCCTCCCCACTTATTCATTTTCTCTCTCTTTCTCAAAAATGAATAAATGTTAAAAATATTTTTAAAAATAGTGTTGGAATAATTGGACTCCCTAAGGAAAAAAAAAATGACCGTTTTCCTTGACTTTATTTCAAATACAAAAATTAACCTAATACAGATCATAGAGCTAAATGTAACACTTAAAACCATGAAACTTCTAGAAGAAAACATAGAAGAAGATATCTGTAGGCCTCAGGTAGGCAAAATTTTTTTAAGTAAGACACCATAAACACAATGTATTTAAAAAATTTGATACAGTGCACTTCAAAATTAACAACTTATGTTCTTCAAAAGGCATAGTTGAGACAAAGAAAAGCCAAGTCACATATGGGTACAAAATATTTGCAAAATACATATCTGATGAAGTACTTGTTTCCAGAATATATAAAGAATCTTCAAATCTCAATAAAAAGAGAAGAAACAAACTAACTTAAAATAGACAAAAGAATTGGACACTTTACCAGAAAAGATAATAAATGACTGATAAGGATATAAAAAAATTCTTACACCATAAACTATTAGGGAAATGAAAATCAAAAGCATAGTGAGCTACCCACTAAATACCTATTCCAATAGCTACAATGAGAGAAAACTTAACTAACGGCAGTACTAAAACCTCACTAAGATGCAGTAGAAATGAACTCTCATACATTGCTGATAGGGATGCAAAATGATACAGCCACTTTGGAAAACAGCTTGGCAGTTTCCAATAGTTTAAAACATACACTTACTATATGACCCAGCAATCCCACTCCTAGATTATTATCGGGGGGAAAAAGTTATGTTAATTCAAAACCTATAGATGGAAATTTATTGTGGCTTTATTCATAATTACCAAGAACTGAAACCAACTCAAGTGTCCTTCAGTTGGTGAATGGCTACAAAACTGTGTTATAGCTATACAGGGAAATACTAATAAGCATAAAAAGGAAAGAAATACTAGTATACACACCACATGGCTGAATCTCAAATGCATTATGCAAAGTGCAAATAACCTCACTTGAAGGATTACACAGTCTAGGATTTCATGTATATGACATAAGTAACAGAATGCCTATATAAGAATCTTTTCCACAACGTCCCCATCTCAGGGGGCTAAAATCCATTTCAGCATTCTACTGACCCAAATATAGATACCGACATGAGTCTATGATCCAAAGCTGAAGAATATAAATAGATTTCCATACACCTTTTATGGGTAGACTTGAGTCCAAGCAGAACAAAACACAGGGATTTATCAAATTCTACAAGAAAAAAAATCTCCCTTTTTTCCTTTATTGACTGCATTTTGTCTTCCCCTTGAGTGTCTTCTCAACCCAAATTTATTAATTAAAGATAGTCATCAAATTAATTGTGGAGAATAACAGAAATCAGTAAATTTCCCTGGCTTCAGCTTGCTCCAGGATGAGATACGCTCAATGAAAACACTTCAACCAAAGTCAGTACAGTCAGGCATCTATTAATTAAGAAAAAGTGGTTAAGTAGAATTATGGAAATCTACTGGAAATCAGGAGCTGAAGACAAATACTTAGTGGGAGACTTGAAATCATTGGTTGAACAAATCTTTAGAAAGTGGAATAAAAAGATAAAACACGTGAAACAAAAAAAGTCTGAATAAAGGTGATCTAGAGTTAGATCAGGAAAATTTCCAGTTACTGAGAACAGAGGAAAAAAAACAGAGAAAATTATCAAAGATATATTACAAGAAATCTCTTTAAAAATAGAGATCATGAGTATCCAGCAAAAATGTATAAAAACTTAGTTAAAATGAACAAATCAGGAGACTATAGATGCTGGAGAGGATGTGGAGAAACGGAAACCCTCTTGCACTGTTGGTGGGAATGCAAACTAGTACAGCCACTCTGGAAAGCAGTGTGGAGGTTACTCAAAAAATTAAAAATAGATCTACACTATGACCCAGCAATAGCACTGCTAGGAATTTACCCAAGGGATACAGGAGTGCTGATGCATAAGGGCACTTGTATCCCAATGTTTATGGCAGCACTTTCAACAATAGCCAAATTATGGAAAGATCCTAAATGTCCATCACCTGATAAATGCATAAAGAAATTGTGGTTTATATACACAATGGAATACTATGTGGTAGTGAGAAAGAATGAAATATGGCCCTTTGTAGCAACACGGATGGAACTGGAGAGTGTTATGCTAAGTGAAATAAGTCATACAGAGAAAGACAGATACCATATGTGTTCACTCTTATGTGGATCCTGAGAAACTTAACAGAAGACCATGGGGGAGTGGAAGGAAAAAAAAAGGTAGAGAGGGAGGGAGTCAAAGCATAAGAGACTCTTAAAGACTGAGAATAAACTGAGGGTTGATGGGGGGTGGGAGGGAGGAGAAAGTGGGTGGTGGGCATTGAGGAGGGCACCTATTGGGATGAGCACTGGGTGTTGTATGGAAACCAATTTGACAATAAATTCCATATTAAAAAAGAAATAAATGAAAGTAGAAATAAAAAAGTTAAAACAAAAAAGAGGTATTAATATAAACTTTAAGAATACCGAGTTCCGGAAGATGGCGGCGTAGGAGGACGCTGGGCTCACCGCGCGACCTGCTGATCACTTAGATTCCACCTACACCTGCCTAAAGAACCCAGAAAACCGCCAGAGGATTAGCAGAACGGAGTCTCCCGAGCCGAGCGCAGACGAGAGGCCCACGGAAGAGGGTAGGAAGGGCGGCGAGGCGGTGCGCGCTCCACGGACTGGCGGGAGGGAGCTGGGGAGGAGGGGCGGCTCGCCGGCCAAGCAGAGCCCCCATGTCTGGCTGGCAAAAGCGGAGGGGCCGGACGGACTGTGTTCCGACAGCAAGCGCGACTTAGCGTCTGGGAGGTCAGAAGTTAACAGCTCTGCTCAGAAAGCGGGAAGGCTGGAGGACAAAGGGAGGGAGAGCTGCTGAGCCCCCGGACGGCAGAGCTCAGCTTGGCGGGGAACAAAGGCGCTCGCCAGCGCCATCTCCCCTGCCCATCCCCCAGCCAAAATCCCAAAGAGAACCAGTTCCTGCCAGGGAACTTGCTCGCTCCGCGCAAACACCCAACTCTGTGCTTCTGCGGAGCCAAA